>NW_012114711.1:9308927-9317219 GCF_000951035.1 Colobus angolensis palliatus | reverse complement strand
TACTGAGTGTCAACTTGATTAGATTGAAGGATACAAAATATTGGTCTTGGGTGTGTCTGTGAGGGTGTTACCAAAAGGGATTAACATTTGAGTCAGTGGACTATGGAAGGCAGACCCACCCTTAATCTGGTGGGCACAATCTAATCAGTTGCCAGAGAACATAAAGCAGTCTCACTGTGAAACGGTGAGACTGGCCTAGCGTCCGAGCCTACATCTTTCTTCCCTGCTGGATGCTTCCTGCCCTCGAACATGGAACTCCAAGTTCTTCAGTTTTGGGGCTTGGACTGGCTCTCCTTGCTCCTCAGCTTGCAGACAGCCTGTTGTAGGACCTTGTAATGATGTAAGTTAATACTTAACAAACTCCCCTTTAGATATATATAGCCAATGCTAGCTCCCTTTCCTGGGGGTAGGAGTGAGTAGGTGACAGAAGAAGTACAAAATCTTTTTTCCTTCAACTCACTGTGTTCCACCTGCAATATATAGTAATAGCCAAGAATAATGCCTCATTTATTAATCGTAACGGTGTGCTAGGACTTTGTAGATATTACCCCATTGAATTTATTAATTACTGCCAAAATAATATTGTCGATGCCATTTCGCAGATTACAAACTAAAACCGAGAGAAACTGAAGGCATGTTCAATGTTACATTGCTAGGAAGCTCCTGTGCTGGGATTTGATCACAAACTGCCTTATCGTAGATATTTTATTCTTACCAAGTTAGATCAACAAGGGCTAGTAATAAAATTTTCTAACAGGTAGTAATTACTGAGCACTTACTATGCCCAGATATTCTTCTAGACCCTGAAGATAAAATAAAATACAACTCTGCCATCTTTGTACCTTACCCAAGACAACACTTGAGGGTTTTTTGAGAATTAAAAATGGAAGATTCTAATCAAAGAGCTGCAGGGTGCAGCCCACATAAAGCCTCCTGTCAGGTTTGGAGGGTAGAAACACACCGAAGGCATGGGGAAATAAAAACTGGGAGAGTTCATTAAGATTCTATACCCTAGAAATGGATGTATTAGAACCGAGAGGCAAAGATTTGATTCACAAACACAACTATTCAGTTATTACCTTATATTTGGATTTTTTCTCTGGACATTAACAATGTAAAATACACAGTGTCTCTTCTCTTCTCAGCTTAAAACCCCACAACATATTTTTCTGGTATTTAAAATTAAATGCAAATTCCTTGCTGTACTGGTCTATTCCTGTGTTGCTATGTAGAAATATTTGAGACTAGGTAATTTATAAAGAAAAGAGGTTTAGTTGGCTCAGAGTTCTGCAGGCTGTACAGGCAGAGCATCAGAGTCTGCTTGGCTTCTGGGGAGGCATCAGGGAACTTTTAATCATGCCAGACGGTGAAGTGATAGAAGGTACATTATATGGCAAAAGCAGAAGGAAGAGGTTGGGGGAGGGGTGCCACACTTTACCACAACCAGATCTTACAAAGCACTCACTATCATGAAGACAGCACCAATTGTATGAGGGATCCACCCCCTACCAGTCCCCAAGTGTTAGAGAAATCTGTTGCCCAGATTATGAAATATCTCTCTACGTTCTCATACATTCACTTGAAGAAGGTTGAACACTATATTCAAGCACTGTTCTAGGCCCTGGGGATAAAACAGGGAACACACGTGGTCAAATACTTCCCCTCATAACACTCATATTCCAGTGAATGTGTTAGACAATAGGCATGGAGGAAAGCTGCCAAGGAGTGATACTTTCATGACTTTCTCCCACTGGCCGTACATCCGTATGGAAGGTCCCAGGTCCTGCTGGATAGTTCTCACTACATAGCCATGTCCCCAGTTCCCATCATCATTTTTTCCCCTTGATCCCCTCCCATTAATCCCAGGGTAATACTCCAGTTTCTCTATAACCTGCCTATGTAATCACAAAACCAGCTCAACCTGGTTCAACTTTGTGTAATAGAAGTTGTGAGTTGTTTTTTAGTTGCCATGGACCCTAGGTTGCAAGTTACATAATTAAGCATGAACCAAGTGTGCAACCACCTGGAACCTAAGTGCTCAGACCAAGGAACGGGGACCACATTAAGGGACCCCACATGGCATAATCCATGATCCAATTAGATTGAGCCCTGGTGTCACCCCATGGGAAGATTCCAATCAAATTATATGTTATCATCCTCTGCCTGTAAAACCAGCCCCAGACCTCAGACTGGAAACACAGATTTGGGTGTTTGAGTCTTTCTGCCTGTCTCCTTGCCAGTCAATTCACAATAAAGCTTTGCTTTTCTCAAAAGATACTACCATGATTTTGGCTGCTATGTGCATTGGGCAGCAAGACCATTGATGGCTTGGTAACAGCTACACTTTTACAGTCACTTGATTCAAATCCTCAAATTACCCAATATATGAGTATCAGGCCCCTTTGTGTTATGAAATGCCTCATAACAAGATGGTAAATTAATCAGAAACCTACCGGAAGTGAGGGACAAAGCCAGAGAGGTCTCTGAAGGATAACTGAGGAAAACATTCTAGGAAAGAGGAAGGGCAAATGCAAAGAGCCTCTATTAGTTTTATAGTTCTGCATAACAAATTACTCCAAACATAGTGGCTTAAAACAACACACATGTAGCATTTCATGGTTCCTTACAGATTAGAAGTCTAGGCACAGTGCCACTGGGTTCGCTGCTCAGGGTCTCACATGGCTGAAATCAAGGTGTTGGCTGGGCTGCTACATCGTCTCGGGCTCAGGATCCTCTTCCAGTTTCACTCAGATTGACGACAGAATTCAGTTCCTTGTGGTGATCAGACCCATTTCCTTGATGGCTGTCAGTCAGGGGCTGCTCTCAGCTACTAACAGTCACTTGCGTTCACTGCCATGAGGCCCCCTTTATCTTTAAGTTAGCAACAGAGAACTCCTTACACATCAAATCCCCTTGTGCTTTGAATCTGACTTTCTCTGCTCCTGACCATTAACCCCGGATTTAAAGTGTTATGAAATCAGGTAAGTTCCCTTCTCTCCCCTCCCCCAGAACAATCTCCCTGTTTTAAAGGTAACAAATTTGAAACTTTAGTTACACGCACAAAATCCCTTCACAGCTGTAACTAACTTCATGTTCGATTAAATAGCTGCCAGTTGGTGTGTGTATATCATGGTCCAGGAACCTTGGGGGGCCATTTTGGAATTCTGCCCACCACAGAGCCTAAGGTAGGAACATGGCTGCTGTGCTTAAATAATTACAAGGAAGCCAGGATTTTAGAGCAGCATGGGCCATGACAAGGGTATTGAGAAACCAGGTTGCAGAGGTGGAGGGATGGCAGCTGACAAAGGGCCTTGAAGACATTGCCGGGACTTTGGTGTTTACTCTGAGATCAGAAGGCATTGGACTGAGTAGCATGATCTGACTCAGTGTTAGAAGTATTACTCTGGTTGCACAAAAATAGATCATAGGGGAGATGAGGATTGAAGCCAAGAAAACAGAAGGCCACTGTGTTAACACTGGAGAAAGAGGATGCTGACTTAGACCAGGATGTTTATGATCACAGTTTAGAATGAGTCAGATTCTGAATATATTTTGAAGGGCTGACAGGTTTTGCTAATAGATGGCATATGGGATTTGAGAGAAGGGAATCAAGGTTTTTCCTTTGTTGCACTATCTCTCTCTTAAAATATTCAATTAATGTATTTCTCACTCTCTTAAAATACTTTACTTGCTTATTTAATGTCTCTTCACTCCTACTACAAAGTGAGCGCCATTGAGTCAAAAATACTGTTTTGTCTACTCCTCCATCCACAGTCTGCTGCAGACTGTGGATGCATCCAAAGAAATACGACATTCAAAAGAAATACGTTAGATACATGAGTGAATGAATGCATGAATAAATGAAGTGACTTCTGCACTTCAGGCATTCGTGTTCTTTTCACTAGTTATTTCAATATAGCAGTAATGGAAGGCAGACATCTCATTTAAGGAGAGAAGGCAGTCTATACACACCAGGGGATCAGATCCAAACCTAACAAAGTATTTTGTTCCCTTCTCTCCTTTAGCTTAAAGATAAAGGGGGCCGCATGGCAGTGAAGGCAAATGACTGTTAGCAGTTGAGAGCAGCCCCCGGCTGACAGCCAATGTATTGGTGTCATCTGAGAAGAATAACTGATTTTGTAAAATGTTTACTTGACATATATTTTAGATTTGAAAGAAACGGATCAGAGGTGCTTCACATCCCATTTTCTTCTTCTTCTTCTTCTTTTTTTTTTTTTTTTTTTTTTTTTTTTACCACTGGGGGTTTCAGTTAAGTGGCTCAAGTTTTGTTTTGTATCTTTGTGCTTTTTATCTCCAACAGTCAGTTTTCAGCTTTCAATTTTGTAGGCTTTCTGCAAGACAGTTCTGTTGCACACACTAAACATAATGCATTGCTAGTTTTCAAGATAATATTCGCTTGGTTCAGTTCTTGGGCAATATAACCTTCATAGATGGCAGAATTTTATGAAAACCTAGCGCTGGTGCATTTAGAAAAGCATGGAGGTTGGAAGGGATGATGAGTTCAAAGAGGCTATAGACTCACTTAGGCAGCAGAGGAAAGAAAGCCTGATAAATTGTAGGGCTACCAGGCAGTACATGAAATCCAGCCTAATAAAGTCTTTTAATTAGCAACACATGTGACTCACTAAAATTATGACATGTTTACTGTAAGGCTATTTGCAGTAAATATATAAAATGGATCATGGATAATGAAAAGAATATGTGTACAACGTTTTTCGCTCATTTTCGTAAAAATGTTAGTGTGATTTTTTTCTGATGAAAAAATAGACACTGATCCAGAAGATATAAGATTTCCAGTCCAGAAGTGAAATAATCCTAAAATGAGTGAACCTGTCATTTGTGGAAGTAATCATTTACCCTGCTTTCTGAGTGTCTAGTAATAAAGCAAATTCTCAGCTTCTTAAAATCCAGATGAATATAATGTTGATTGAAGAGAATGTTTAAGTGATGCTGTGTTAAAAGCTGCATGAGCTCTATCCAAGGGTGCTAAAAGCTTTAGGTGCTTGGGTAGCAACAGATTCATAAGTCTCCTACCTGCACACAAGGAGACCTTGCCACAGGCACTGTCCTGCTCTCTGGCTCTGCAGGCCAGGAGCCTTCTATTGTCTCTCTATGCAGGTAGAACTTGTATTCTCTTCTGCTTTGTCTTATTTTCTTAAGCCTTTGGTAGTAGAACATACAGCTACAATTGTCGAGAGGTAGAGAAGAGAGAAGGGAGGGGAGAAAGAAAGAAATGAAAGAAAGAAGGAAGAAAGAGATCCCATGCCTTAAGTAATAACCAGGCTTAAATTTGTAATACAATTTCAGAATACTCCCCTTCTTTTTGGATCAAGTTAGTTCTTAGCCAACTAAAAAATTAAATCTGAAGGATGCATTTTGTGGAGGAATCTCTAATAATCCTTTTGTCTTTGGTTGTCAGACGAAAGCAGAACAGACGTATTCTTACGGATGTAACCCTCAAAGCCAACTTAAGAATGGTCAGGACATGTGTCATCTGGAGACCCGCAGAGTTGTCAATCCCTTTCTAGAAAGCGCCTTCAAGTATCTCACTGTGTAATTCTTTGTACATTGCAAGGGTCACACAGTGAGAACTCACTGTGTTAAAAACAGACTCTTTTTAAGACACGCAAAGATATATAGACAGCCTGCTTGTGTGTTCTTTAAACACTCAGTGTGAATAAACCCTGATAAGACTTGACTGGTGGGGAAGCCTCTGCAATTGCCCTTGATGCCTGGAACAAACAGGGAATTACTACTTCACTCCTCCTTTATCCTTAGAGATCTTTGATTTCCAAGCCTGGCCCATTTTATCTCCCAAGTGTAAGTTTTCTCTTCTTCATCACCAATGCCACTACCGTAGTTTAGTCCAAAGTTCTCAATGTCTGCCCGATGATACTCCTAAAACTTACCTATATTTTTTCTAAATATATAAATCTTTGCAATGTATTTGGTTTCTTAGGTTCCACATTCTCCTGGTTTCTTTTCCCCAGTGAGTCTATCTAGATATCCAACGTCTCCCCTAAAAGTTAATTTTCTTTATCAGTCTGCACAAGGCCTTTTTCTCTGACCTTATACACTTACTCCTCTCGGGGATTCTATTATCATCATCTATATGTTGATAGTTTTTAGATATTTAGCTTCTTGCTGAGTTCCAGACATGTATATTGAACTTCCAACTTGGCTATATTGACTAAAAATTGACATTTCTACTGGGATAGTTTACAGAAAACTCAGATTCAATATAACCCAAACTGTACTAATTACCTTATTTCCGATCCAATCTCCTTCCTTTATTTATTGATTTACTGATTTATTGATTTTTGAGATCGAGTCTTGCTCTGTCACCAGGCTGGAGTACAGTGGTGTGATCTTGGCTCACGGCAGCCTCCAACTCCCTGGTTCAAGTGATTCTCCTGCCTCAGCCTCCCAAGTAGCTGGGATTACAGGCACTCACCATCACGTCCAGCTAATTTTTGTGTTTTTAGTAGAGATGGGGTTTCACCATGCTGGCCAGGATGGTCTTGATCTCCTGACCTTGTGATCCACCTGCTTCGTTCTCCCAAAGTGCTGGGATTATAGTCATCAGCTACCATGCCCAGTCCCAATGTCCTTCCTAAGGAAGGGTTTGTCTTTAGTGGCATGACAACCTTCCCTGTTGCCTAGTCTAGAAACCTGGAATTTATTCTTACTCTTCATGTTTCCATCCTTGACATCTAACCCATCAAATAAAAATGCCCTACATATTATACTTCCAGATTTTAAATATGTACACTTTTATTCATCACTGTCACCATCCTCATACTAACCATAATCACCTTTGTCCAAGATTGTCCCTACAGCCATCTCACAGGGCTCCTGATTCTAAGACTGCTCCATGAAGATTTATTCATCATCTTGCAGTCAGGAGAGTCTACATACAATTATCTTATTATCCCCAGGGTGCTTAATCCCTTCAATAGTTTCCCCTTACCTTTGAGACTGTCTGCTTTTCCAGACTTATTTCTCACTATCATCTCCATCCAGGCATCATCCTTCCCTTACTGAACTTTTTCTTTTTTTTCAAATGCACGTACCATTCTCTTCCTCGCCTCTAGATCGTCACACCTGCTCTCCTTCTTAACTTGTACTCTCTCCCAAAATCTGCCTTCACCTGGCTCACTCCAATTTGTCTACAGGTTTCAGCTGATACTTCACTTCCTGTAGGACAAGCTTGTCCAACCCATGATCTGCAGTCCGCATGTGGCCCAGGACAGCTTTAAAGCGGTCCAACACAAATTCATAAACTTTCTTAGAACATTATGAGATTTTTTTGCAATTTTTTTTAGCTCATCAGCTATCATTATTGTTAGTGTATTTTATGTGTGGTCCAAGACAATTCTTCTTCTTTCAATGTGGCCCAGGGAAGCCAAGGGATTGGACACCCTTTCTTAGAAGGTCTTCTCTAAACTCTTTATTGGATTTTGTACCGTTGT
The DNA here is from genome assembly GCF_000951035.1 of Colobus angolensis palliatus. Taxonomy (NCBI): domain Eukaryota; kingdom Metazoa; phylum Chordata; class Mammalia; order Primates; family Cercopithecidae; genus Colobus; species Colobus angolensis. Next base: position 9,309,726 of record NW_012114711.1, on the reverse strand, counting down.
TATTATTTGGTTTTCTATCCTAATTCCTTATCTATAAGACAAAGGCTGTATCTACCTTCCTTATTGCTGTGAACTCCAGGGTCTGTCATAATCCTGGAAATACAGTAGTAGCTTGATAAATGTTTGTTGAATTAATTAATCAATTAATTTATATGTTTGCTTTTCTATCTCTTGCATGAGACTATGATATTTGTAAGGGCAAGTCTTCTAACTCCTACCTTTGGATCCCCAGTATCCTGTACCTAATGGACACTTGACACATGTGGGTTAAGTGTACTAATTCATGGATGGATGGATAAATGGATGATCCTTACAGAAAAGGTTATTTTGGGAAAATGTTACAAATAATCTTTTGGAGGTTTCACAGTCATGCACATAGACATTTACTGAAGTTTAAAAAGGGTCAGAGGAAGACGGGATAGCCATGAACTCTATCAAGAAATAAGCAGAGGAGAAAATACACATATTTTCACCAACTAAATTATATATTCATGATGCTTTAAAATATGATAAAATGTATCTATTGTGAAATAAATCTTGGGGATGATTCTTTAACTCTTTCAGGCCACTTTGGTCCTATGCCAAGTTGTCCTACGCACACCTAGGAGAAAGTGGGACTTTGGTGATGCAATTTATTTCCTGTATTTCTAGCAAAAAAAGTGTTCAGCTTGGCAGATGAGGAAGGAAATAGGAAGTAGTGAAAGAAATAGAGTGGGAAGGATGGAGGTAAGGAGAGAATGAGGGAGGGAAGGAAGGAAGAAAGGAGGGAAGGAAGGGAGGAAGGAAGGAAGGAAGGAAG
>NW_012114711.1:9304371-9308742 GCF_000951035.1 Colobus angolensis palliatus | reverse complement strand
GGAAGGAAGGAAGGAAGGAAGGAAGGAAGGAAGGAAGGAAGGAAGGAAGGAAGGAAGGAAAGAAGGAAGGAAGGGAGGAAGGAAAATTTATCCTTAATAGGGGAGTTTAATATTTTCCCCAGAATATCAGTTCTAATTCATGATATTAACATATTTTCATTGGTTTTAAAAATCAACTAAACCTGTTCCAATTATTTACTGTCCCAAACTTTTTGTCCAAGCTTATTCACAAAATGACGTCTGGGTTCTAATGGCGAGTGTCCCAAGAAGGAAGTTCAGGAGAAAGCTGTATTGCCTTTTATGACCTAGTGTCAAGCATCATACAAGGCTACTTCTGCTTCATCTATTCATTGAGACAATGACAAAAGCCCATCTAGTTTCAAGAGAAGAGGATAGAGATTTCATGTCTTGATTGGGAAGTGCCAAAGTTTAGTTTTAAGGGAGGGAGATAGAGACTTCATGTCTTGATAGGGAAGAGCCAACATTTAGGAAAAATGTGGATAATATTCCTGTGGCCATTTTTGGAAGATACTACAAACCATTACATTATTTTGATCACTGTAAATGTATAATAATACTTTTAATCAAGGATTCAAATGAATGATGCCAATATCTGGCTCCGTTGACTATATGTGAAATGGTGAAGTTTTCATAATGGCCCCAGGGCCCCATAATGATTTGAATCCTCTGAGAAAGTAGGTCATAGCTACCTGGCTTATTCAGATTTTCCCAAACCAAATATAGAAATATCTATATTTCATTGCAGACAGTTCAGAGATAACTTATGTACTAGAAACCTGGAACCATTTTGTAAGCAAAATCATTGGAATAAAACTGGCTATTAAAGCTGGCTTATAACTGATCTTTCATGGTTGGAATTTGGAACAAGGACACCTGGTAGGGATCTCCACGATGCTAAAACAAGTTCACCGTGGATTCAGGAACATTAAGAATTGAGGGAAGATTTCCTTTTGTTTTTACTTCTGCCTCCCCTGTTAATAGAATGACATATACTACACTGTCTGCTTTTCTCCTGCCCTCTTCTCATACTTAGACTTGAGAAGCAGAGAACACAGAGTGAGAACAAACCTCCTCCTTGCCCCACAAAGGAAAGAAAGCATAGGCAGCTGCCAGGAAAGAGTAATAAAGCCTATCATTAAGTCTGCCATGATGTAGCTTGGCAGATGGGCTCCTCAGAAGACAGACACGTGAAACTGAAGCATGGAGACTTAGAAACTGCAGGGAAAAAAGAGACAGACATCAGAAACTCAATGCTGAATGTGATAAGGAAAGAGGGATTGGATTGTCCTTGCCACAATCTTGGTTATTTTATTGGTTCAAGACAGATAGTAGAAAACTGAGATAGGTTAAAAAAAGCTGTTTATCCCCAACCCTCTGGAAAAAAAAAGTGTCATCTAACTGGAAGCTGCAACCTTTCTATTACAGGAAGGTCAGTGTTATCACAAGGGTAGACTGAAAAGGGTTCTCTTTTTGAATTAAATCTAGTTCAGGTATATTTACAACTTTGCACAATTCATACTTTATCCATATTTCTTTACCACAAACTTGTCCGACCTGCGGCCCAAGGGCTACATGCAGCCTTGTGCAGCTTTGAATGCAGCTCAACACAAATTCGTAAACTTCCTTAAAACATTATGAAAATTTTTTTAGCTCATCAGTTATTGTTAGTATATTTTATGTGTGACCCAAGACAATTCTTCTTCTTCCAATGTGGCCCAGGGAAGCCAAAAGATTAGATACTCCTGCCTGTCCTGCAGATCATCAATTTTCCTTCATTTTCTGTATCCCAAAGGAAATTGGAAAAGGTCATCTACATGATGATTTGGAGACCTCCAACCTTGTCATACTCTCCATAGAAGCTGTGAGATGTTAAGGAGGGAAAACTAGTGTGAATGTTACAGTTCTAATTTGGATACTGGTTCCTGCTCCCTCTCAACCTCTCCTTGGCCATATGCAGACTTCAGGGCTTCTTCTCAATACAGCCAGCTGTGTTTCTTAAAAGAAATGAGTCCTCTGTGCACATTAGGAATCCACTTCTCATTCACTCTCTTTCCATGTGGTTTGGGTGGGGGCAAGATCGTTGATGGATGTGTAAATCAGTAATTAGTTGCAGGTTCAGCATTTAATCCAAGTACTTCAAATCAAAGCTAATAGTTTTAATTTCTAGAGTAAATGTTTAATTTGATGCTGTGAAGATGTAAACCTGGAGCTGCCAGAGAACTAAGAAAAACAGATGAGAGAGAGAGAGAAAGAAGCTGAATTCTGATGACACCATTTGAGCCTTTGAATCCAACTAGATTGAAATCTGCTCCTTAATTACATGATGTAATCCCCTTTCACTGATGAATTGTTTTATTCTATTATTTGTTATTTGCAAAGCAATAACAATAATTGAAAGCCATGTCTACTTTGATTGGATCAGATTTGTTGGCTTCTGTGCACAACTCCAGCTCTAACATGCTCTTCATGATCCTACTATAAGTACATTGGGTCTGATTCCGATTCTACAATTGAGAGTATGATGAGAACAGTAACAGGATTAGTTTTTTTCTACACTCAACTCAGGTCTTAGCTTTGTCAACTGGACAATTCAAAGTTGGGAACAAGCTTTCTTCCTAACTGCGTTTCAATCTTAGGCAATAGTGAGGGTAACAGTGACCACAGGAAAAAAAGAACTGATGCCAAAAGATGATGGAGACAATTTTTTTAATTGTTTATTGACTATCATAGCTAACTTTGGAAATCAGATGCCATACTGAGAAAAGTACACAGTTTAAAATTCTGTTCTAATTCTGATTCCAGATTCCCAAGCTATGTGATCTAGGGCAAGTCACTTAACGTAAGTTTCATGAATGTAAGGGTAAAAAAGGTATTATAAATTATTAATTGCTAAACATTAATGGTGATGTTATTACTAATACTAGCAGTATGCAGTTCATTCTGACTGTTTCCCTTTTTGTTGTCATTACTCAGGTGTAGAAAATGCTTTATATTTTTATCAGTCTTGGGAGTAAAATGTTAGTATATTGAAATCCAACACTAAATTCATGAAGAAAAACACCTATATTTCTAACTATTTGTTCTACTACAAGTAAAGTTTTGTTCCTCTCTCTATTACCTATCACTATCTTCAAAATATTATAATGCTTTAAACATTAATTAAATTATTTTTATGGAATTTTGCAATGTTCCTGAGGATCAAATGAATCTACAAGGTCACACAACCTTGAAGGAGGACATTTTTCAAAAATTTAAGTAGAATCATGTATCTGGGCTGCACAATGGCTGTGGTGCCATTTGCTGAGGAAACAATAAGTTAAAAGATCATTATATGACCTCATGAAATCCAGAAAAAGAACAGGACTTTTATCAGACTAGCTTAGAGATAGCACGACTCCATGTCTGCTAAATTAATGTCCAAAGAGCAAATAATATTCTGTTTATGCAATTGCTAGCTAATGAGAGGACCAGATAGGAATTATTTTTTGTCACACTCTGTCTTTTTATATTTACTTGATTGGAGGTTAATTTTAAAAGAGACAAAGATAATTAATTGCTCTGAGTGGGTGCACTGTATATGACTGAAGCAAGATAACTATAGACAGCCAGGATCTGAAGAAGAAGGAATAAGTATTTGTATTAGCCCCCCCCCAGTGACTTTGGAAGTGTGCATGGTAACCTCTGCTGGTGCCCTGTGGACATGGTGTAAATCATAAGCAACATGAGTTACTTTACTCTCTAGATCTGAGATACAACTGCCTGTACTGAGGTTATCACCAAATAATGCTCTCGAAACCTCACACTTACCGATGAGAAAGCCAATCCAATGACCAATATCCTTTTGATGATAGTTTACTTTTTTATTAGAAGTAAGCTCAATCATTCAAGAAAGTAGTTTTTAAATAAATGATGGAATTATATTTAATGGTCATGGGTCTTTACTCATCTGATGGTATCAACCCTATCAACAAATTGTACCTGCAGCTGCCTAGGTTTGTTGGTGGTGCAAAGCTAATCCTTGGACCAAGACTTTTGATTCATCACTCTTCCTCTAAATCTCCTGTAGGGAGGGATAAAGATTAGGAACAATAATCAAAGGGTGAGTATTTTCTCATCCCTTTCTGTAACTCCACATATCTAATTTATCCAACAAATCCTCCAAAAAATATCTCACACCCTTCTATTACCCTGAACTTCGATATTAACTCACGCATACATGGCTCTGTCCTTTCTCGGTGACTCCACTCTTGCCAAATTTTATTTTAACACATTTTGTTTAAAATCTGAATTCCTTTCTATGACCTTTAAGGCCCTTATGTGATCTAAATCTTGCTTTCCTTCTTTCCTCAT
>NW_012114711.1:9246693-9301941 GCF_000951035.1 Colobus angolensis palliatus | reverse complement strand
AAACAAACAACCCCATCAAAAAGTGGGGAAAGGATATGAACAGACATTTCTCAAAAGAAGACATTCATACAGCCAACAGACACATGAAAAAATGCCTATTCTTGTTTTCTAACTAGCTTATACACTTCCTCTTGTCTCTTCACATGATTGATTACCTCCTCTACCTTCAGGACTCCCAAAATGCTTTCTTTTCAGAGGCACTTTCCCTGATCTTGTCTCCACAGCAAGCCAATGTGCTCTGTCAGTCTGCCTCACTTGGGTGGTGGTAGGGGGGGTGGGGCCAGGATGGGCAAATTTTCCTACATGGATTTGGCAAATTCCTTGGACTCTATAGCATGCTACCATGCTCTGTTCAGAAAATCAAGCCAACTTGCTGGTGACTGATTGTATCTCAATCTCCTTGCTCTCTCTCTCCCCATGTATACACCTATTTGAGAGCGTCTCTTCCTGCTGTGAGAGACCAAGACAGTCACTGGGTCCTATAAGAGAGAAAGATTAGAAACTACTAAAGAGTGATGTGTAAGAATAATAATAAGTAATTAACAAATAGTAACAAGTAGAGAAGAAATATGGTGTGTGCATAGTGAAGTCAGAAAATGTGATATATATCAGGTTTTCCTATAAATAGACTCTCTAGAATGTATTGATTGGAAATAGACAAGAAGCTAAAATGAAATTCAGAGTCCAAATACCTATTTCAAGAAGAAAAATACTATTTCCTGGATGTTTAGGATATTTACATGCAAAATATAAAAACAGTAAAAAAATTTCAATATACATATCTAGAAAAGAAAAATCTAAGTTCAATTCCAATCAAAACAATGATAAGCCATCCAGTATTGGTTAAAAGGTATTAATGCACATTTGCTTAATACATTTGCCAAAGCTTAAAAGAGTAATAAACTCCAACTACCATATATTATGCAATTCATCCCTTCCTGAAGAGAATTATATGAACAAATGGGGAGGGGACTTGCTATAAGCAGTTTTTCAGAGTGGATCTTGAAGTTTCTTGGCAATGCCATCATTTATATTTATGAAGTTCTAACTTCTATATACCAGATTTTCTTTAAAGGAACACAATACCACTAAAAAAATTCCATTTTTGTTTCTTAGGCAAGTATTCAAATGAGGGGAGTGAGTAAAAGATATTTTCTAAAGTCTTTGAAATATTGGGACTTCTATTGTTCAAAGGGTGTTTCTCTTCAAGAAAAAAGTGACCATGTGACACGTTTTCTTCATTAAAAATGAGCTCATCCTCAAACATAATTATTTAGTGAAGAATATTAGAATCTGCCATCTAATATCCAGGGTGGGATACTGCCCGGATTCACAAAGGTTTATCCATACTGAAATGCTGACTGTGTGGAAGATGTCAGTGCATCAAATGCCACACTCCTTTTTCAGTCTTATATAGACATACCCTAGATTCAGCTCCAGGAAGCAAATAACAAGGGAACAAGCAATGACTTAGGGCATGAAGATACTAGCTTGTTCTCACAAAGTTAAGTTCAGGCTTTCTTCGACCTGGACATAATTGAGGTTAGAAAGAACAGAAAAATTATGTAGCATAACAGCACTGGTGAAAATGCCACTTAAGTTTGCCGCCCAAATATGTAAATAATCTTTATGAACTCACTAGATAAATAATTCTATTAAATGAAGGATCAGTGCCTAGAACACATCAGGTGTTTAATATATGATTTTCTTATTTGCTTGATCAAATTTCCACAGCATGTGCTATACTCTGCTCCATTTTACTGATATAGACAAAGAATGACCGGCTCCATGTAATTGTTTCTAATATCAAATAACTTAACAAAGTGAAAAAGGAATAAAACGAGTTGTTTGCTTTATTAATTCTCAAAGTGTGCTATTTGTATCCCCAGTGATACACACTAATTTTATGTAGATTATTGGGATTCTATTTTAATAATAGATTAGAAAAATATATAACAGCAATCTATACATATTACTGCAACTTAATTTTAAAATAAATCCAGATTATCCCCCAAAATAAGTCAGTTTAAAGAATAATATTACCTTCAGTAGAGATAGTATGCAGAACCAGTAATAACTGTGGTGGTGGTATGTAAATGATTGAAGTTGGAAACAATGCTTTTGTGGAAGTAGGTAAGGAAAGACCAGGACCTATACAATAATCATAGTTTTAGATGGCATTTAGCCAAAAAGTTCCAGCTTGTGACCAATAGAAGCACAAGTAGAAGCAAGTTTGGGTAGAAACTTAATAAACTGCTAAAATATTCTTTGGATGAAATCTTACCTAGCAACCTGCAGAGAATTTCTTTCCATGAGGACGATTTCACCATGACATTCTCATCACACACACACAAAATAATGTCAAGTGCTTTTTTTCCTATGTCAAATCACTCACACTTTCTTTCTTTCTTTCTTTCTTCCTTCCTTCCTTCCTTCCTTTCTTTCTTTCTTCCTTCCTTCCTTTCTTTCTTTCTTTCTTTCTTCCTTCCTTCCTTCCTTCCATCTTATTTTTGGAGACAGAGTCTCACTCTGTCACCCAGGCTGGAGGACAGGGGCGTGATCAGGACTCACTGCAAATTCAACCTTCTGGGGTCAAGCAGAGACTTCACCAAGTAGCTGAGGCTACAGGCAGGCACCATTATGCCTGGGTATTTCTTTTTTTTTTTTTTGAGACACAGGGTCTTGCTATGTTGCCCAGGCTGGTCTCAAATTCCTGGCCTTAAGAGAAAGAATGCAAATAAAATTATATATGAAAGAGGTGACATCATACTTGATACCAAAGAAATGCACTGGCTTATAAGAGATTATTATGAACAATTATATATCGGCCAACTGGATAACCTAGAAGTAATGGATAAATTCCTGGATACATACAACCTACAAAGACTGAGTCATGAAGAAAGAGAAAATTCGAGCAGACCAATAAGAAATAAAGAAGTCTGAATCAGTAATCAAAACACTTCCAACAAAGAAGATCTCAGGACCAGTTGGTTTCATGGGTAAATTCTATCAAACATTTAAAGAATTAATGGTAAAGCTCAAAATTGTCAAAAAAAAATGACAAGGAGGCAATGATTTCAAACTATAGGCTAGCATGACTCTCATAAAGCCATAAGCATACTACAATAAAAGGAAATTTCAGGTTTACGTCACAGATGAATATTGATGCAAAGATCTTCAACAAAATACTAACAAATCCAAACCAACAGCAAATTAAAAGAATTCTACAACATGATCAAGTGACATTTATCCCTGAGAGGCAAGGATGGTCTAATGTATGCAAATTAATAAACATGATACACCACATTAATTGAATGGAATAAAAACATGATTATCTCAACAGGTACAGAAAAGGCATTTAAAAAAATTAACATTCTTTCATGATAAAAACACCTAGTAAGCTAGGAATACAAGGAAATTACCTTAGCATACTAAAAGTCATATATGACATGCTATTGTGAAAAGCTGAACACTTTTTCCCTACAATCAGGAAGGTGTTAATAGAAGCCCTCACCACCACGATTAGGCAAAACAATCATATAAAAAGCATTCAAATCAGAAAAGAATATGTTAATGTCTCTGCTGGTGACACGATCTTACATGAAGAAAACCCTAACGACTCCACTAAAAAGCTGTTAGAACAAATTCAATAAAGTTGCAGGTTACAAAATCATCTTATAAAGACCAATTGTATTTCTACACACTAACAACAAACTACCCCAAAAATAAAATCAAGAAAACAATTCCACTTATAATAGCTACACACACACACACAAAATGGCACTTTGTAATAAATTATCCAAGCAGGTAAAATATCTGTACACTGAAAACTATAAAACATTGATTTAAAAAATTATAGATGACACAAATACATGGAAAGATAGCTCTTGATTTTGAATTGGAATTATGAGCTAGGTGTGGTGGCGCACACCTGTAATCCTAGCTACTTGGGAGGCTGAGGCAGGAGAATCGCTTGAATGGGGGAGGCAGAGGTTGCAGTAAGCTGACACAGTGCCACTGCACTCCAGCCTGGGCAACAATAGCAAAACTCTGTCTCAAGAAAAAAAAAAAAAAGAATTGGAATTAATACTATTTAATAGAATTAATAATGTTAAAATGTCCATAGTACACAAAGCAATCTAGAGATTTAATACAATTCCTATCAAAATCCCAATGGCATTTTTACAACAATATTATAAATAATCCTAAAATTGACAGGAAACCTCAAAATATCCTGAATAGCCAAAGCAGTCTTGAGAAAGAAAAGTAAAGCTGGATGTATCACACTACCTGAATTCAAATGGTGTTACAAAGATACAGCAATCAAAACAGCATGGTACTATCATAAACACAGACACATAGACCAAAGGAACAGATTAGAGAGCCCAGAAGTAAACCTACACATACATGGTCAACTGATCATTGACAAGGGCACTAAGAACACACAATGGCAAAAAAAAGAATTCTTCAATAAAAGATGCTGGGAAAACTGGATAGCTATCTGCATGAAAAAGACTGAATTGAACCCTTATCTCACGCCATGTACAAAACTTAACTCCAAATGGATTAAAGTGTTACATGCAAGACCTAAAACTGTAAACCTCCTAGAAGACAACAAAGGGGAAAAACTCCCTGATACTGGTTTAGCAATAATTTTTTGCATATGGCATAAAAACCACAGGAAACAAAAGCAAAATCAAACAAGCAGGACTACAAGAAATGAAAAAGCTTCTGCACAACAAAGGGAAAAACTGAAGAAAATAAAAAGATAACCTATAGAATGGAAGAAAGTATTTGCAAACCATATATTCAATAAAGTATTAATATTCAAAATATATTTTTAAAAATTCATATAACTCAATAGTAAAAAACCAAATAACTTAACTAAAAATAGGCAAATAAACTGAATAAATATTTTTCCAAAGAAGACATAAAAATAGATATGTAGAAAAGTGTTCAATTGTGAAAGATATTTTGTTCCTGATTTAGCTCTCAGCTTGGATGTTGTTGGTGTATAGGAATGCTACTTATTTTTGTACATTGATTTTGTATCTTGAAACATTGCTGAAGTTGTTTGTCAGATCAAAGAGCTTTTGGGCAGAGACTGTGGGCTTTTCCAGATATAGAATTATCTGTATACTGGGATAGTTTGACTTCCTCTTGTTCTATTTGGATGTTGTATTAGCCAGGGTTTTCTACAGGGACAGAACTAATAGAATAGATGTTTATATAAAGGGGAGTTTATTAAGGAGTATTGACTCACACGATCACAGGGTGAGGTCTCACAATAGGCCATCTGCTAGCTGAGGAGCAAGGAAGTCAGTGTAACTCCCAAAACCTCAAAAGTAGGGAAGCCTACACTGCAGCCTTCAGTCAGTAGTTGAAAGTCTATGAGTCCAAAAACTGAAGAACTTGAGTTCGATGTTTGAAGGCAGGAAGTATCTAGCATGGGAAAAAGATGTAGGCCAGAAGACTAAGCCAGTCTAGTCTTTTTACATTCTTCTGCCTGCTTTTATTATGGCCGTGCTGGCAGCTGATTAGATTGTGCCCACTCAGATTGAGGGTGGGTCTGCCTCTCCCAGTCCACTGACTCAAATGTTAATCTTCTTTGGCAACACCCTCACAGACACACACAGGAACAATACTTTACATCCTTCCACCCAATCAAGATGACACTCAATATTAACCATCATAGATGCCTTTCATTTATTTCTCTTGCCTGATTGCTCTGGTCAGGACTTCCAGTACTATGTTGAATAGGAGTGGTCATAGGGGGCATCCTTGTTTTGTGCTGGTTTTCAAGGAAAGTGCTTCCAGCTTTTGCCAATTCAGTATGATGTTGGTTGTGGTCTTGTCATAGATGGCTCTTAATATTTTGAAGTGTGTTCCTTTGATGCCTAGTTCATTGGCATAAAGACATGTTGAATTTTATCAAAAGCTTTTTTGTATCTATAGAAATAATCATGTGGTTTTTGTTTTTAGTTCTGTTTATGTGATGAATCACATTTATTGATTTGCATATGTTGAACCAACCTTGCAGCCAAGGGTTATAGCCTACTTGATTGTGGTGGATTAGCTTCTTGATGTGCCACTGGATTTTTTTGCTAGTATTTTGTTAAGAATTTTCTGTATTAATATTCATCAAGGATAGCCTGAAGTTCTCTTTTATGGTCGTATCTCTGCTAGGTTTTGGTATCAAAATGGTGCTGGCCTCATAGAATGCATTGGGGAGGGGTACCTCCTCCCCAGCTTTTTGTAATGGCTTCAGTAGGAATGGTATCGGCTCTTCTTTATACAGCTGGTAGAATTCAACTGTGAATTCACCTGGTCCAGGGCTCTTTTTTGGTTGGTAGACTTTTTATTACTGATTCAATTTTGGAACTCATTGTTGTTCTGTTCAGGGATTCTATTTCTTCTGATTCAGTCTTGGGAGGTTGTATATGTCCAGAAATTTATCCATTTATTCTAGATTTTCTAGTTTGTGGGCATAGAGGTGTTCATGGTAGTCTCTGAGGATGTTTTCTATTTCTGTGGGTCAGTGGTAATGTCCTTTTTGTCATTTCTAATTGTGTTTATCCAGATGTTCTCTCTTTTTGTCTTTGTTAGTCTAGCAACTCGACCCTCAATCTTATTAATTTTTCTCAAAAAAAAAAAAAAAAACAACTCCTGGCTTCATTGATCCCTCGTGTGTTTTTGTGTCTCAATTTCCTTCCATTCAGCTCTGATTTTGGTTATTTCTTATCTTCTGCTAGCTTTGGGGTTGGTTTATTCTTGCTTCTCTAATTCCTCTAGTTGTAATATTAAATTGTTAATTTGAGATCTTTCTAACTTTTTGATGTGAGTGTTTAGTGCCATAAACTTCCCGCTTAACAATAAAATACCTATGAATACAGCTAACCAGATAGGTAAAAGACCTCTACAATGATAATTACAAAACACTACTCAAAGAAATCAGACATGATACAAAAACATGGAAAAACATTCCATGCTCATTGATAGGAAGAATCAATGTCATTAAAATAGTCATACTTCCCAAAGAAATTTACAGATTCAATGCTATTTCTACAAAACTACCGGTGACATTATTTACAGAATTAGAAGAAAAGCTATCTTAAAATTCACTTGGAACTGAAAAATAGACTAAATAGCCAAAGTAATTCTAATGAAAAAGAACAAAGCTGGAGGCATCACATTACCTGGCTTCAGGCTATAGTAATCAAAACAACATGGTACTGATACAAAGACTTCAAACTGTATTAAAGGCTATAGTAATCAAAACAGCATAGTACTGATACAAAAACAGATGCATAGATCAATCGAACAGAATAGGAAGCTCAGAAGTAATGCCACACAGCTACAATCATCTGATGTTTCACAAAGCATACGAAAACAAGCAATGGAGAAAGGACTCCCTATTCAATAAATTATGCTGGGATAACTGGCTAGCCATATGCATAAGATTGAAACTCAACATCTTCTTACACAATATATAAAAATCACCTCAAAATGAATTAAAGACTTCAATGTAAAACCTAAAACTATAAAAATAATGGAAGATAACCTAGGAAATACCATTCTGGACATAGGATCTGGCAAAAATTTCAAGATGCAGATGCCAAAAGTAATTGCAACAACAACAAAAAATTGACAGATGAGACCCACTTGAACTAAAGAGTTTCTTCACACACACACACACACACACACACACACACACACACACACACACACAAACAAATCAACAGAGTAAACACACATCCTACAAAACGGGAGAAAACGCAAACTATGCATCTGACAACAGTCTAATAACCAGAATCTATGAAAAAGTTAAACAAATTTACAAGGAGGAAACCAACCCCATTAAAAAATAGGCAAGCGTCATGAACAGATATTTCTCAAAAGACGACATACACGTGGCCAGCAAGCATATGAAAAAATGTTCAACATCATTAATCATTAGAGAAATGGAAATCAAAATGACAATGGAATGCCATTTCACATCAATCAGAATGGCTACTATGAAAAAGTCAAAAAATGACAGATGCTGGTGAGGTTGTGGAGTAAGGAATGCTTGTACACTGCTGGTGGGACTGTACATTAGTTCAGCCAGTGTGGAAAGCAGTGTGGCAATTCCTCAAAGAACCTGAAACAGAATTGCTATTCAACCCAGCAATCTAATTATTGGGTATATACCCAAAGGAATGTAAATCCTTCTATGATAAAGACACATGCATCCATATGTTCATTGCAGCACTATTTACAACAGCAAAGACATGGAATCAGCCTAAATGCCCATCAGTGGTAGGCTAGGTAAAGAAAAGGTGGCACATATGAACCATGGAATACTATGCAGCTGTGAAAAAGAAAAGGATCCTGTCCTTTACAGTAACATGGATGAAGCTGGAGGTCATTATCCTAAACAAACTGACATTGGAACCAAAAACCAAATACTTAAGGTACCTTTTTTTTCTAATTCTGTGAATAATATCATTGGTCATTTGATAGGAATAACATTGAATCTGTAAATTGCTTTGGGAACTACGACTATTTTAATTATGTTGATTCTTGCTATCTCATTTTAATTGGAGCTAAATGAGAACACATGGACACAGAGGGAAACAACAGACACCAGAGCCTACTTGAGGGTGGAGGATAGGAGGAGGGAGAGGATCAGACAAAATTCCTATCGGATGACAAAATAATCTGCACACCAAAACCCTGTGACAAAGTGTTTTACCTAAATAACAAACCTGCACATGCACCCCTGAACCTAAAATAAAAATTATAATAAAGAGAAAGGTGTTCAATATCACTAATCTTTAAATAAATTATTAGCAAATCAAAATCACACGACATATCATCTCACACCTGTTAGGATGGTTACTATAAAATAGAGAAGAGTTAGCAAGAGTTGTTGAGAGTGTGGAGAAAAGGTACTCTGACACTGTTAGTGGGAACGTAATTTGGCGCATCAATTATGGAAAACAGTACGGAGGGTCCTCAAAAATTAGAAATAAAACTACCACATACTCTAGCAATCCTGCTACTGCGTATATATCTAAAGGAAATAAAGTCAGTATTTTGACGAGATAGCTGCAGTCCCATGTTTATTGCAACAGCATTCACCATAGCCAAGATATGGAAACAACTTAAGTTTCTATTGACAAGTTAATAAACAAAGAAAATGAAGAATTAAAGAAGGAAATCCTGCCATTTGTGACAACAGGAATGAGGACATTATACTTCAGACATTATACTTGGTGAAAAAAAGCTGGATACAGAAGATTAAATACTGTATCATCTCATAAATGAGATTTTAAAAAAATTGAAATTTTGAAAAGCCAAACTCACAAAAGCAGAAAATTAGACGGAGGTTGCCAGGGACTGGGGGTTAAGGGAAGTGGGAGATGTTGGTCACAGGGTACAGAGTTATAATTAAAAGATGAATAAGTTATGGGAGTCTAAGTAAAGCTAATCTAATGGTGACTATAGTTAAAAATACTGACTGTGTGCTTGAAATTTGCTGATACTAAATCTTAAGTGTTTTCACCACACACAGGCACACAAATGACAACTATGTGAGGTGACGGAGATATTAATTATTTTCATTGTGGTAATCATTTCACCGTGTATAAATATATCAAGTCACTACATTGTATGCCTTATATATAGACAATTTATATTTATCAATTATACCTTAATAAAGCAAGAAAGGTAAAATAAATAACCATTTAAAAAATCCCTTTAGCTACAGCTTCTTGTAATTCCAAAATAGGAGTGCCACAATAAATTCGAAGTTTGCCTCAACATCTACTAACTTAATAGACCATTTAAGTATGTGATACATTTGCTTCCTTTATATTTGTCATTTTGAAATGAATTATAGCAAGTTTAATAGCTTTGTGCATCTCAAAGAAGCAGGTGGCTCCAGAGTTTGGATTTCTGATGAAGAGTATCTCAAGAATGCCACTGGGCATGCAAACCAGATTAAACACCTTGTCACAGCTAAATTGCTCTTCTATGCCAAAGTCTTGTGGGCTTCCCCGCAGCCTCGCTGCACAGAAAAGGAAAAGTGGGAGAGTCTGGATGACATCGTCTGATAAAGGTTGCCAGTCAAGGGGACACTGGTGGACTCTTTCTTCCAAGCGTTAACAAGAATGTTTTCAAACTTCCTCTGTACTTGTAGACAATTAAGGAAACTCACAGAATAACTGAGATAGAAAATATTTTAAAAGCATAGAGTGTGATAGCATGGGAGAGGTAATTAGGAATTGTATGTGAAAGAAATGAGAAAGTATAACTTTCTAAATGTTGAGGATAAAGATTTTTAAACAAAAGGAGGAGCAAATGTATATAGACTACTCTTCAGAGGATGAAGGGTAGAAGGCACGGCTTCTTTACTTTCTGTGCTTTTGAAGTCCTATATTCATTCACTGGCAGGAGATACAGGGCCCTGGATATTCACTGGCATGTGCATTAGGTGAATTTAGTAGTCCTTAAGGATGAATTATATTAGGTGGAAGCGATGCCTCTGTTTAACTCAAAGTCTCTTTGTTTCAGTAAACTACACCTTTTAACACATTAACATTAAATATTATAATGACTGCCTATTTGATAAAAATGCAGAATTCAGATATGGTACAGATTTTTAATGATACCAGATAAAATCGTAGCATAGGATTTCAGTTTGGGTCAGAGATGATTTTAAAATAAACTTCACAGTCACAAACTGCTCTATGAATATTTGAAGCAATTAAGAAATGCCTTATTCTTCTTCTGCTCAGAAACACTGGGCCAAGCTAGGTAAATAACAAATCAACTATCTAGTAACCTGCTGGTGGGTTACTGGGGACAGCCTGATCAATCCATAAATACTTATTGAACATCTGTGAACTCTGAAAATTACCACAAATTCCTCAGAGACAGAAATACTGATTGGTTCCTAGTAGTTATGTAGAGAAAACCATTGAACAATTTCCTGAGACTGGACATGGTTTCAGTAGGAAAACATGCTTAGATATATCAACAGTGTCTTTTGTGTAGGGATAGTGGAAATTATAGTTTCATTGTCATGAATTTGTACTTCTTGTTCTTGCTAGGTCAATGATTTTCAACAATGGCTACACATTAACCTGGGAAGCTTCTACTACACTGACACTCAGTTCCTACAAGCTCTCCCTTCACCAAAGATTACGATTTGATTGTTCCAGATACACCCAAACGTCAATATTTTTCTTAATCCCCCCAATATAACTGTAATGTACAACAAGAATGATGAACCACTGTTAAAGATCATACAGAGTTCAGAAAATCTCCCGTCTTCTGGGAACAATTGAGGTCTCTTGTAAGGTGTTTCCAGGAAGCTGCCCTTATTCTTTTAGACTCCTAGGAGACCACTGAAAAAATAACCATTTCAATGAACTTGGTAAATGATACCTAGTTTCTGTCACTGTATTTGTTATTTTAAAATCCTTATGAAAATAGAAACTAGTTAGTGGACACTGCATTTCCACATGTCATCCCCACACTTTAAATGAAAAAATGTCTCATTAGTGGTTCAAATTGTGTGTATTTATTAACCTGGCTTGCAAAACAAGTGAGTTATAATTCTTAGTGATGATTATTTCAAAATAGTAGTGACACCTACATGCCTTTAAGGCAGCCTATTTTTTAATACACTGATTTAGCATTTACTCAATCTACTTTATTCTTCTGGGAATGCCACATCTCCAAAATAGCTTCCAGATTGTGTTAGGAAATTTGGAAATGATTTTAAAATAGACTTTCTTATGTGAAAATTACATATTAAAATAGAAAAGGGGAAAGTCTATTCCAAAAAAAAAGATGTTTCAATAAGTTAGTGAAAGTGTAAAACAGTTTCCAAATCTCTTATTTAGTGAAGCAATAACATTTACTATGATATAAACTCTCTCCCCTTTCCTGATCCCTCAACCCTGTTCGAATGCCTTGCAGAAGGCAATATGGAGGCTGGGCGTGGTGGCTCATGCCTGTAATCTCAGCACTTTGGGAGACCGAGGCAGGCAGATAACCTGAGTCCAGGAGATCGAGATCAGCCTGGCCAACATGGTGAAACCCTGTCTCTACCAAAAATACAAAAATTAGCTGGGCATGGTGGCGCACACCTGTAGTCCCAGCTACTCAGGAGGCTGAGGCAGGAGAATTGCTTGAACACTGGAGGCGGAGGTTTCAGTGAGTGGAGATCGTACCACTACACTCCAGCCTGGGCAACAGAGTGAAATTCTGTCTCAGAAAGAAAAAAAAAGTAATATGGAGAGTGAGAAGCACAATTGCTGTCCTCAAAGACACCTACAGTTGGCAATGACTTTATACAAACTCCTCAGGGATATTTTCTACCTTTGGAGTCGCTCATGGTTCCTACTTTATGTCAAACATCCTAACCACCTTGCGTACATTCACCCCTGTGCTTGGTGCTCAGTATTGAGAGATAAATAAGACATACCTGCTATCATTAGGTAGTTTATGATCTAACCCTTAAACTAGTTCTAGCAAATGTCCATTAAATATGCACACACACACCTGACTCACCTTTCAGCATTGATGTGTGATCTATGTATGTTTAAAGATACTTAGATTTGTGTGTAAATATATAATTAGATCATTTGCATTTTTCAAGTTAACAGTATATGTCAAAGATTTGAGTTGGAAATTAACTGAATAAAAAGGAAAGCACTTGAAAAACAAGTGGTAGGGCTCCTCCAAATGTAACTGTCTATAACCAAAAATATGTGCACTCATTGCCTCTTAATCCATAAGATGTATCCACAAGAGGAAAAACCACAGGGCTGGGCCTGTCATTTGGATGATTCATTCCATCATAGCAAATATTTTTTAACAGGTAATTATTCTTTATTTTATAGGCAAGGAAGCTAAACCTCAGAGAAGTTGGGTAATTTATTAAGATCACACAGTTAAGAAGCCTAAACTATAAGCTAGGTCATTTCCGCAGATGTTGTGTGGGTGGTACCTCCATGGAGACTCACATAAAGGATGTGGCACCTGCTGTGAGTCTTATAGCAAGTGCAGTGATCTTATGCTCCTTTACTCCATGCCCCAATTACTGTAAAGTTTACATAAATAGAAAGCAATATTTATATTAATGATACATTAGCAGGAAAATAAGCATTGTTCTCTAAATCTCCATAGGTTGTGTGTTGGATCTAAACTCTTAATTTTGCTTAGGGACTATTACACGTGCTAATAAGGAGAGGCAGTTATTACTAAAGTTGATTGACTGATAGCAGAGGAGCTAATAAACTTTTATTCATGCTGAGTTACTCATATTAAGTGGCCATTTATTCTAACTCTCTGAATACCCACCATGTCAAAACGCATTAGTACGATGAATCTTTTATGAGTAATTTTTTTCTTCTTACATCAATATTTTTGATATTTTTGGATACCAATGAGAAATGGGCTCTGGCCTTATAATTTCCTTGGGGTCCTTAATATAACAGTAGCATAGAACACATTTGAATGGATACATAAATTTGGGTTTCATTTGTAGGGTTGTGTTTAACAGAACAAGACTGGCAGCTTGTTCCAGAATTTGCCAATCACATAAGTAGAAAAAGGGATTGCTGCTACATAAACAAAATCACTAGTCATACATGGAATAGACAACATCATATATGGACCAGATAACATCACAAAGGTATTCAGCTTTCCAATGTCATCATTCAGTGCAGATCTTCAAAATCTGCAAACATGTTACTTCATCAGTCAACACCAGACCCAGTGAAAAGCTGCTGTCTCCTCCCTCCTAGGTCCCACTGAACAAAAAAGTTCTGGTAGGAACACTCGAGAGAGAATAATGCTGATATTTAGAACTACCAATAATGAAGTCAGACAAAGCAAAGGCAACAACCAGTGATGACACTTTCAGAATTTCAATGTCTGCTGTTAAGAAGAGTCCCACAGTCCTTAGGCTTGAAACAAGGGAGCTACTGACTTCACCACATTTATCTGTGACAAGAAATTGACAAGCAGAAGTAAAATTTCTGTCATTATGCTAGTCCTGAACAAGAGATTCTGTTTAAAGCATTAAGTTACTTAAAATTGTAAGTTTCAGTGAACTGTACAATATTTAGGCTACTCTTAAATGCTCTTTAGCTGGACATATTCTAATTTTCTGAAAATCAAAAAAATACAATAGGGTACAAATAGAAATCCCTTATTGCTCACATTATTGCAGACATCAAAAGGATCCATTGCATGATCAACCTGGATTTAAAAATTTGTATAAGGTCATTTTTTGTCGTGTTAACAATGATCTCTCATTTTTCAATGGTATTTGGTTTTTTTAAAAATCAACCATAATAGGAAACATTGTATCTTTAGCAACCACAGAATCTGCCAAATTTATGGCCTATTGAAGGTAATTAATAAGTAGACATTGGCTAAACAAATAAATAAATAATGACAGAATAAATTCTAAATCATTTTGGCATCTTCTTTGGCCATCTGATTTTATCTATGTTGATGGCCAATGAAGGCATACAAAACCTATAAAAAAAAATAGTTTGTTTCTAGTTTATAGCAATCAGTTTTTATTTATATCTCTAACGGAAAAATAATACCATAAGTTTTCCATGTGGAAGATGACTGGCTCCTCCTATGTTAGGTTGTTCTTGCATTGCTATAAAGAAGTTGCTGAGACTGGGTAATTTATAAAGAAAATAGGTTTAATTGTCTCATGGTTCTGCAGGTTATACAGGAAGCATAGCTCTGGCATCAGCTTCTGGGGAGGCCTCCAAAAGATTACAGTCATGGTGGAAGACCAAGGGGGAGTAGGCCCATCACATGGCAAAAGCAGGAACAAGGCGGGAGTGAGGCGCCGCACGCTTTTCAATGACCAGATCTCCTATGAACTCAAAGCAAGAGCTCACTTATCACCAAGAGGATGACACAAGCCATTCATGAGGGATCCACTCCTATGATCCAAACTTCTCCCACCAGGCTCCACCTCCAAAACTGGGCAGGGCAAATATCCAAACTATATCATCCCCTGTGATGGTTAATATTAGGCATCAACTTGATTGGTTAATATTAGGTGTCAACTTGATTGCTGACTTTTTGTCAACACAAAAAGTAGTGCTTCCGGATGTGTTTGTGAGGGTATTAACAAAGGAGACTGACATGTGAGTTGGTGGACTGGGAGAGGATGACCCCGCCTCAGTGTGGCTGGGCACCATACAGTAGGCTGGCAGCCTGGCTAGGACAAAGCAGGCAGAAAATGGTGGGCTAAGTTTTGCTTGTTGAGTCTTGTGGCTCTCCTTCTTCTTGTGCTGGACATGTTTTTCTGCTCCTCCTGCTGTTGGACCTCAGACTCCAGGCGGTTCTTCTGCCTTTGAACTCGGGGACTTGCACCAGCGACTTCCCAGGGGCTCTCAGACCTCCGGTCACAAATAGAAGGCTGTATACTGTTAGCTTCCCTGGTTTTGAGGCTTTCTGACTTGAACTGAGCCGCTCCCAGCTTCTCCCTTTCTTCAACTGGCAGACGGCCTAACATGGGATTCTGCCTTGTGATTGCCTAAGCCAATTTTCCCAAATAAACTCCCTTTTATATACACATATATCCTATTGGTTCTGTGCCTCTGGAGAACTTGACTAATATGATGCATCCCCCATTTATTCTGAATTCAAGATTATACCAAATGTATCATGTGTCCATGTTATATGGAAGTACATATATAATGTATGTATATATAATATGGATAGACATATCATATGTATGCCTATACATGTGTGTACAGGTGCCCCTCCCTATCTGCAGGTTCTGATTCACAGATTCAACCAAGCTCAGATCTGAAATATTTGGGGGAAAAACACACAAAAAATAGCAACACAGCAATAAAAAATAATATGAATGAAAACACAGTATAATTACTTACATAGAATTTATATTGTATTGAGCATTATAAGTAATTGGAGATGATTTAAAATATATGGATAGACGTGCATAGGTTATACACAAATGCTACACCATTTTATATCAGGAACTTGAACAACTGGGAATTTGGTATCTGTGGAAGGAAGGGAGTCCAGGGATCAATTCTCCATGGATAGTGAGGGATAACTCTGTGTGTGTGTGTGTGCATACATAAAGTGTGTATAGATATTACATATATAAAGTGTGTATATATATGTGTGTGTGTATATATATATATGTGTGTGTTTGTGTATAACGTAAATGACTCTTTTCTCATTATTTTCAATTGTTTTTTGGGGAGATAGTGGTTTCTCTGTTTCACTTAAATCAGTACGTCTATGTAGTCCAATGGTTGGGATCAATCTTTCATAAAATCAAACAATTGAGTGAATTATCCTAAACTACTTATGATTTTGGCATATAATATAAATAGAAAGGAAAGAAGTGAGGGAGACACAGAGGGAAGGAGGGAAAATCTGTCACTTTCTTTTTTTTTCTTAACCACCAGGCAGCCCAGAAGAATGAATAGACACAGAGAAGCTTCCATCCATAAAGCACTTTGTAAGGCTTGCTTGCCACATTCTCACACGCTGACATGACTTAACAGGCCTTACAGAGCCCCAGTTTCTCTCCAGGGCTTCATCTTGTAGAGCTTGGTCTAGGTGCATCAGCTTCCCAGGACTTTCTGTTCTTCAAGCCAGTTAGGGCCACGGGAATGACTCTTCTCTATCAATTTAACTTCTAAAGTTTACCTAAAGGTTTACAGCACACTTATTAAAGTCCCTGCCCACTCTTTCCCATCATGCTAACAGGGCTGGTTTCATTTCTGCTGTTGCCATGCCAAGATTCTTATTTTTTTATAGAAGAGCCCCACAGTTTCATTTCTCCCTGGGCTCCCCAAACTTCATAGCTGCTAGTCTTACCCACTCTATGTCATCATCTTTTTTTTCTGTCTTTAGATCATTTATAATTATAAAAGTGTTACTGTTCATTTATTTTTTTTTGTCCCTTTCCACTAAAATGTGTACTGCATAAGAGCAGAGATGAGAAAAGTATTTGCCGAATGGAATTTTAACAATTAGTTAAAATAAGTTTGCTTTAGCATGAATGTAATGTCCCTATGCCCACCACCTAAGGCCTGGAAACGAAGACAAAGACTGTGCAAAGTTCTTGCTGCTGCTAAGCATTGAAGGATTCTCTGTGGCTTTCCTTAAATTAAGTGTTAGTGACAACAGATTTCATATTGCAGCCAACAAATTTAATGTACGATGAAAATGCAGTTCAAAATCTCCTAAGCTCTCTCAAGATCAAAGCGAGCAATGCATATGATCAGCATTCCCAGGATACATGTGTCATTGAAAGTATAGATAATGAATTATTCAAGAAAAATTAGCCTGAGGCTTGCTAAAGTCATACAAACACAGAGATACTATAACGTGCAGGTGGGCTGGGACTGGACCAGTAAGTAGTAATTATCAAAAGTAAGTTGTTCCAGTTCCAAATACTAAAAGAGGGGAAACAATGGTTTAATCAGTAAAGAACCAATTACGTGATTTATCAGCGTGGGAGGAATGCTAATTCTGAAAGTGAAAATGGAACTCTATTCCATACTGTAAAGCATAATAGCTATGTATAATGTGGTTATTAAATATTCTTAGGCTACATAGTAATTATGTAATCTTATAGTATGCTTATTAAATACACTTATTAGAGTTCAAATTAATGTCTACATACCTTACTCCTAAATTATGAAGTTGAAGTAACATTACACTTATTTTTCAAAGGACTACTTATTTTCCCCTTTCATTTCGAACTTATGAATCTGTCTTCAGTTTCAGAGCAGAACAAGTGCCCGTGGCTAAATTGTATCCTGACTAATTTAACTATGACTGTTCCATGCATATATGTATACAAGTACTACATTAACTTTAGAGGTCTTTTATTTCCTGCTCAGTTGATTGGCATAACCTGTAAGAAATAAAACAAAAGAGTAATAACACCTGGATACTTGGGCTTACTTGTCTTTCTGCTCACAGCAACGAGCATGAGGCGCCCAATCCAGAAAGGAAAGAATTCACAGCAAAGGTGGGAAGCAGGTGGCACACTAAGTGCACCCAAGTGGCTGAGCTTGGGTAAAGCCTAGGATGCTGGAGTCTATGTGTCAGTGGATTTTTGTGTGATGTCAAACACTGGGAACCACTCTACTGACAGGGAGTTTCCATTTGTATTGGTATGTTTCAAAATTGCAGCTGAGCACCTGCTATATTATAGGCCCCTAATAAATATTTAAATAGATAGATAAAGGTATGGGAAGGACCTCAAGCAAACAAAATACCAGAAACTTGGTACTCAACAGACAAAATTTGGATATTTTCAATGATTACTCTTTTTCTTGCCATCTAGCCTACTGGTTCTGTTTCTCTGGTGGAACAATAGTGTACACACACAGTTGAAAAGTGAGCAGATGGGAAAGACACACCAAGCAGACACTAATAAGCAATCCAGCATAGAGCTATGTCAATTTGAGACAAAGTGAACGTCGAGACAAGAAATATCATCAGAAATAAAGAGTAAGTTTTATAATGATGAAAGGATAAATTCATCAGGAAGCTACAACAACTCGAAACACGTATACATTTAAAAGCACATGTTCAAATATAAGGAATAAAAATTGATAGAACTGGCAGGAGAAAAAGACATAACATGGCATTTTTTTTTTCTTTTTTTTTTGACAGTTTTGCTCTGTTACACAGGCTGCAATGCAGTGGCTGCACTGAGTGGCATGATTTTGGCTCACTGCAACCTCTGGCTCCTGGGTTCAAGTGATTCTCTTGCCTCAGCCTCCTGAGTAGCTAGGATTACAGGCATGCACCACCATGCTTGGCTAATTTTTGTATTTTTAGTAGAGACAGAGGTTTTACCACATTGGTCAGGCTGTTCTTGAACTCCTAACCTCAAGCAATCCACCTACCTCAGCCTCCCAAAGTGCTGGGATTATAGGCATGGGCCACTGTACCTGGCCTACAGCATTTAAATATTAATAAAGACATAGAAGACGTGTACAAAACTACTACCCAAACTACCTTATTTGATATTTTAGGACACTATGGCCAACAACTTCAAAGTACAAATTTTAATCATGTTTGCAAAGGACATTTTCACCAATATAGACAAGTGATGCTCCACTTATAAAATGACGCCTCAGTAAACATACAGAGCATGATTGCCAACACAACAGAATTCAACTAAAATCAATGACAAAATAATATGAAATTACCAAATGATAAATTCAGTGACACACTTCCAAAAATCTCATTAAATCAATAAAAATCATAATAAAAATAATGTCTTTTGATCTGAAAATAGTGAAAATATAACATATTAAAATTTACAAACAGTTCTGTTTGGATGCAGAAACAACAGAGAATGCTGTTTCATTCTAACAATTAGAAAAAGTTAAATAATTTTAAAAATCAAAACCTTTTAATAATCCATCAAAAAACTAAGGTCTGCCGGGCATGGTGGCTCATGCCTGTTGTCCCAATACTTTGGGAGGCCAAAGCAGGTGGATCACCTGAGGTCAGGAGTTCAAGACCAGCCTGGCCAACATGATGAAATGCCATCTCTATTCAAAATACAAAAAATTAGCCAGGTGTGGTGGTAGGAACCTGTAATCCCAGCTCCTTGGGAGGCTGAGGCAGGAGAATTGCTTGAACCCAGGAGGTAGAGGCTACAGTGAGTCGAGACTGCATCATTGCACTCTAGCTGGGGTGACAAGAGCGAGATTCTGCCTCAAAACACACACACACACACACAAACTAAGGTTACAAGTCAAACAGGTGAATCAAATTCCAAATAGTAACAAGTCTGTCTGAAGACATAGGACACACAAATTGTTTCATGTTTGGTAGAACACAGGAGCACAAGGCAGTCCTCGTGAAAGCAGGTAGCAAGAAAACAGAGAAAGTTTTAACAACAGCAGAAGATGTTCCCTATTTCTAGATGATGTAATTACCACAAAATACTTAGGAATAAACCTAACAAAAGACATCTAAAAATGCTTTACTGAAAACCACAAAACATTGCTGAGAGAAATTTTAAAATATCTACACCAGGTTAACGGACAAAAAGACAGTATTTTTAAGACAGACATTCTCCTATAGTTATTCCATGGATTCAATGCAATCCTAATCAAAATTCTAGAAGGCTTTACTTTTAAAGAAATTAATAAGATGATATTAAAATATGTACAGGACCCAATATAAGCAATGTTATTTGAAAAATACAGAGAGGAACAAAATGGAGAACTTTGTATGACTTTAGATTTATTTTAAAGCTACAGTAACCAAGACAATTTAGTTATAGTGACAATATAGATTAATGGAAAATAATCGAGAGGCCAGAAACAGACCTATGCTTACATATTGATTGATTTTTGGCAAATGTGCCAAAGCAACTCAACAGAGAAAGAAAAATTTTCTGACAAATTGTGCTGGATTATGTGAACATAAATATAGAAAATAATGAACATAGATCTTCATCTCTCACCATGTAAGGGTTTACTCAAAATGGATGAGAGACCTACCTAAATGTAAAATCTAAAACTATAAAACCTCTTTACTAAAACATAGAAAAAAGTCTTTTAACCTTAAAGTTTGCAAAGTTTTTGAACAAAACCTAAAAGAAAAAAATGAGAAACTGAATTCCGTCAAAATTTAAGATTTTTTCCTTTTACAGACAGCACTTAGGAAACAAAATGACTAGCCACAACTTGAGACAAAATATTTACAATACATCTCTCAGATAAATAATTAAATCCAGGATATATAAAACACTATTACAACTAAAAAGTAAGACAAATAACCAAAAAAAGTGGGGGGCAGGCAAAATCTTTGAAAATGCACTTTACCAGAGATCTTCGTCCAAGATGGCCAAATAGGAAGAACTCTGATCTGCAGCTCCCGGTATGTCCAACGTAGAAGACGGGTGGTTTCTGCACTTCCAACTGAGGTACTTGGTTCATCTCATTGGGACTGGTTGGACAGTGGGTGCAGCCCATGGAGGGCAAGTCGAAGCAGGGCAAGTCACCTCACCTGGGAAGTCCAAGGGGTGGAGGGATTTCCCTTTCCTAGCCAAGGGAAGCCATGACAGATTGTACCTGGAAAAACAGGGCACTGCTTCCCAAATACTGTGCTTTTCCTACAGTCTTAGCAACTGGCAGACCAGGAGATTCTCTCTCCCATGCCTGGCTCGGTGGGTCCCACACCCACGGAGCCTTGCTCACTGCTAGTGCAGCAGTCTGAGATTGACCTGCGAGGCTGCAGCTGGGCAGGGGGAGGAGCATCTGCCATTGCTGAGGCTTGAGTAGGTAAACAAAGCAGCCAAGAAGCTCAAACTAGGTGGAGCCAACCACAGCTCAGCAAGGCCTACTGCCTTTATAGACTCCACCTCTGTGGGCAGGGCACAGCTGAACAAAAGGCAGCAGAAACTTCTGCAGAGTTAAATGTCCCTGTCTGACAGCTCTGAAGAGAGCAGTGGTTCCCCTAGCATGGGGTTTGACCTCTGAGAACAGACAGACTGCCTCCTCAAGTGGGTCCCTGAACCCATGTAGCCTAACTGGGAGACACTTCCCAGTAGGGCCTGACAGACACCTCATACAGGTGGGTGCCCCTCTGGGACAAAGCTTCCAGAGGAAGGATCAGGCAGCAATATTTGCTGTTCTGAAATATTTGCTGTTCTGCAGCCTCCACTGGTGATACCCAGGCAAACAATGTCTGGAGGGGACCTCCAGCAAACTCCAAAAGACCTTCAGGTGAGGCACTGGACTGTTAGAAGGAAAACTAACAAACAGAAAGGAACAGCACCAACATGAACAAAAAGGACATCCACGCCAAAACCCCATCTGCAGGTCACCATCATCAAAGATCAAAGGTAGAAAAAAACACAAAGATGGGGAGAAACCAGAGCAGAAAAGCTGAAAATTCTAAAAACCAGAGTGCCTCTTCTCCTCCAAAGGACAGCAGCTCCTCACCAGCAACAGAACAAAGCTGGATGGAGAACGACTGTGACAAGTTGACAGAAGTAGACTTCAGAAGGTCGGTAATAACAAACTTCTCTGAGCTAAAGGAGGATGTTCTAACCCATTGCAGGGAGGGTAAAAACCTTGAAAGAAGGTTAGATGAATGGATAACTAGAATAAATAGAGTAGAGAAGACCATAAATGACCTGATGGAGCTGAAAACCATGGCATGAGAACTTCGTGACACATGCACAAGCTTCAGTAGGCAATTTGATCAAGTAGAAGAAAGGATATCAGTGACTGAAGAGCAAATTAATGAAATAAAGCTAGAAGATAAGTTTAGAGGAAAAAGAGTAAAAAGAAATGAACAAAGCCTTCAAGAAATATTGGACTATGTGAAAAGACAAATTCTACGTCTGATTGGTATACCTAAAAGTGATGGGGAGAATGTAACCAAGTTGTAAAACACTCTTCAGGATATTATCCAGGAGAACTACCCCAACCTAGCCCCAGGCCAACATTCAAATTCAGGAAATACAGAGAATACCACAAAGATACTCCTCAAGAAGAGCAACCCCAAGACACATAATTGTCAGATTCACCAAGGTTGAAATGAAGGAAAAAGTGTTACTGGCAGCCAGAGAGAAAAGTCGGGTACCCACAAAGGGAGGTCCATCAGAGTAACAGTGGATCTTTTGGCAGAAACCCTGCAAGCCAGAAGAGAGTGGGGGCCAATATTCAACATTCTCAACATTCTCAACATTCTTATAGAAAGGAATTTTCAACCCAGAATTTCATATCCAGCCAAACTAAGCTTCAAAAGTGAAGGAGAAATAAAATCCTTTACAGACAAGCAAATGCTGAGAGATTCTGACACCACCAGGCCTGCCTTTCAAGAGCCCCTGAAGGAAGCACTAAACAGGGAAAGGAACAACTGGTATCAGCCACTGCAAAAACATGCCAAATGGTAAAGACCATCGATGCTATGAAGAAACTGCATCAATTAACGGGCAAAATATCCAGCTAACATCATAATGACAGGATCAAATTCACACATAACAATATTAACCTTAAATGTAAATTAAAAGACACAAACTGGGAAACTGGATAAAGAGTGAAGGCCCCTCAGTGTGCTGTATTCAGGAGACCCATCTTACGTGCAGAGACACACATAGGCTCAAAATAAAGGGATGGAGGAAGACCTACCAAGAAAATGGAAAGCAAAAACAAGCAGGGGTTGCAATCCTAGTCTCTGACAAAACAGACTTTAAACCAGCAAAGATCAAAAGAGACAAAGAAGGCCATTACATAATGGCAAAGGGATCAACGCAGTAAGAAGAGCTAACTATCCTAAATATATATGCACCCAATACAGGAGCACCCAGATTCATAAAGCAAGCCCTTAGAGACCTACAAAGAGACTTAGACTCCCACACAATAATAATGGGAGACTTTAACACCCCACTGACAATATTAGACAGATCAATGAGACAGAAGGTTAACAAGAATATCCAGGACTTGAACTCAGCTCTGCACCAAGTGGACCTAATAGACATCTACAGAACTCTCCACCCCAAATCAAAAGAACATATATTCTTCTCAGCACCACGTCACACTTATTCTAAAATTGACCACATAATTGGAAGTGAAGCATTCCTTAGCAAATGTAAATAAACAGAAATCACAACAAACTGTCTCTCAGACCACAGTGCAATCAAATTAGAACTCTGGATGAAGAAACTCACTCAAAATCGCACAACTACGTGGAAACTGAACAACTTACTCCTGAATGACTACTGGGTAAATAACGAAATGTAGGCAGAAATAAAGATGTTCTCTGAAACCAATGAGAGCCAAGACACAACATACCAGAATCTCTGGGACACATTTAAAGCAGTGTGTAGAAAGAAATTTGTAGCACTAAATGCCCACAAGAGAAAGCAGCAAAGTTCTAAAATCAACACCCTAACATCACAATGAAAAGAACTAAAGAAGCAAAAGCAAACACATTCAAACACATAGCAGAAAACAAGAAATAACTAAGATCAGAGCAGAACTGAAGGAGGTAGAAACACAAAAAACCCTTCAAAAAATTAATAAATCCAAGAGTTGTTTTTCTGAAAAGATCAACAAAATTGACAGACCGCTAGCAAGACTAATAAAGAAGAAAAGAGAGAGGAATCAAACAGACACAATGAAAAATGATAAAGGGGATATCCCCACTGATCCCACAGCAATACAAACTACCATCAGAGAATACTATAAACACCTCTATGCAGATAAACTAGAAAATCTAGAAGAAATGGATACATTCCTGGACACATACACCCTCCCAAGACTAAACCAGGAAGAAGTTGAATCCCTGAGTAGACCAATAACAGGCTCTGAAATTGAGGCAATAATTAATAGCTTACCAACCAAAAAAAGTCCAGGACCAGATGGATTCACAGCCGAATTCTACCAGAGGTACAAAGAGGAACTGGTACCATTCTTTATGAAACTATTCCAATCAATACAAAAAGAGGGAATCCTCTCTAACTCATTTTATGAGGCCAGAATCATTCTGATACCAAAGCCTGGCAGAGACACTACAAAAAAGAGAATTTTAGACCAATATCCCTGCAGAACATTGATGCGAAAATCCTCAATAAAATACTGGCACACCAAATCCAGCAGCACATCAAAAAGCTTATCCACCACAATCAAGATGGCTTCATCCCTGGGATGCAAAACTGGTTCAACATACACAAATCAATGAACATAATCCATCACATAAACAGATCCAATGACAAAAAACACATGATTATCTCAATAGATGCAGAAAAGGCCTTTGACAAAATTCAACAGCCCTTCACGCTAAAAACTCTCTACACACTAGGTATTGATGGAATGTATCTCAAAATAATAAGAGCTATTTATGACAAACCCACAGCCAAGATCATATGGAAAGGGAAAAACCTGGAAGCATTCCCTTTGAAAACTTGCACAAGAGAAAGATGTCCTCTCTCACCACTCCTATTCAACATAGTGTTGGAAGTTCTGGCTAGGGCAATCAGGCAAGAGAAAGAAATAAAGTGTATTCAGTTAGGAAAAGAGGAAGTAAAATTGTCCCTGTTTGCAGATGACATGATTGTATATTTAGAAACCCCATCATCTCAGCCCAAAACCTCCTTAAGCTGATAAACGACTTCAGCAAAGTCTCAGTATACAAAATGAATGTGCAAAAATCACAAGCATTCCTATACACCAATAACAGACAAACAGAAAATCAAATCATGAGTGAACTCCCAGTCACAATTGCTTCAAAGAGAATAAAATACCTAGGAATCCAACTTACAAGGGATGTGAAGGACCTCTTCAAGCAGAACTACAAACCACTGCTCAATGAAATAAAAGAGGACACAAACAAATGGAAGAACATTCCATGCTTATGGATAGGAAGAATCAATATTGTAAAAATGACCATATTGCCCAAGGTAATTTGTAGATTCAATGCCATCTCCGTGAAGCTACCAATGACTTTCTTCACAGAATTGGAAAAAAGTACTTTAAAGCTCATATGGAACCAAAAAAGAGCCCGCATTGCCAAGACAATCCTAAGCAAAAAGAACAAAGCTTGAGGCATCAGATTACCTGACTTCAAACCATATTACAAGTGTACAGTAACAAAAACAGCATGTCACTGGTATCAAAACAGATATATAGACCAGTGGAACAGAACAGGAACCTCAGAAATAACACCACACATCTACAACCATCTGATCTTTGACAAACCTGAAGACAAAAACAAGAAATGGGGAAAGGATTCCCTATTTAATAGATGGTATTGGGAAAACTGGCTAGCCATATGTAGAAAGCTGAAACTGGATCCCGTCCTTATACCTTATGCAAAACTTGATTCAAGATGGATTAAACACTTAAATGTTAGACCTAAAACCATAAAAACTCTAGAAGAAAACCTAGGCAATATCATTCAGGACATAGTCATGGGCAAGGACTTCATGTCTAAAACATCAAAAGTAATGGCAACAGAAGCCAAAATTGATAAATGGGATCTAATTAAACTAAGGTGCTTCTGCATGGCAAAAGAAACTACCATCAGAGTGAACAGGCAACCTACAGAATGGGAGAAAATTTTTGCAATCTACCCATCTGACAAAGAGCTAATATCCAGAATCTACAAAGAACTTAAACAAATTTACAAGAAAAAGACAACCCCATCAAAAACTGGGCAAAGGATATGAACAGACACTTCTCAAAAAAGACATTTATACATCCAACAGACACATGATCACTGGTCATCAGAGAAATCATCACTGGTGATCAGAGAAATGCAAATCAAACCACAATGAGATACTATCTCATGCCAGTTAGAATGGCGATCATTAAGTCAGGAAACAAAAGATGCTGGAGAGGATGTGGAGAAATTGAAATGCTTTTACACAGTTGGTGGGAGTGTAAATTATTTCAACCATTGTGGAAGTCAGTGTGGCAATTCCTCAAGGATCTAGAACTAGAAATACCGTTTGACCCAGCTATATCATTACTGAGTATGTACCCAAAGGATTATAAATCATGCTACTATAAAGGCACATGCACATGTATGTTTATTGCGGCACTATTTGCAATAGCAAAGACTTGGAACCAACCCAAATGTCCATCAAGGATAGACTGGATTAAGAAAATATGGCACAAATACACCATAAAATACCATGCAGCCATAAAAAAGAATGAGTTTATGTCCTTTGCAGGGACATGGACGAAGCTGGAAACCATCATTCTCAGCAAACTATCACAAGGACAGAAAACCAAACACTGCATGCTCTCACTCATAGGTGGGAATTGAACAGTGAGAACTCCTGGACACAGGGCGGGGGACATCACACACCACAGCCTGTTGGGAGGTGGCAGATTGGGGGAGGGATAGCATTAGGAGAAATACCTAATGTAAATGACGAGTTGATGGGTGCAGCAAACCAACACGGCACATGTGTACCTATGTAACAAAGCTGCACATTGTTCACATGCACCCTAGAACTTAAAGCATAATTATAATTAAAAAAATACACTTTACTAAAATGAGACAGAGACACAGAGAGATAGAAAGCGAAAGGAAGAGATAATAATAATCAATAAGAACTTGAAAAGATTCAACATTGTCAGTCACCAGGAAAGCACCAATTAAACCTAAGATGAGATACTAATACACATTCATTAGGCAATCTAAAATGAAAACAGTTAATTACACAAAGTGTTGGTGAAGTTATGGCACAACTGGAACTCTCTTGCATTTCTGGTGGGAATATGAAATGGCCCAACCACTTTGGAAAAGAGATTAGCATTTTCTTTTCTTAGAAAAAATATATACATACATTTATTATAGAGAGAAGCCATTCTACCACTAAGTACTTACTGAAGAGTAATAACGTTTATTACCCAAACAAATACTTCTAAACAAATATTCATATTGGCTTTATTCATAACTAACAATTGGAAAATAATACAAATACCCATCAACAATGAATGTATAATCCAATTGTGATAAACACATATGAAAGACATGCAGCAATAATAATCAATGATTATGCAGTTAACAATGTGGGGCCAGGCGCAGTGGCTTATGCTTGTAATCCCAGCCTTTTCGGAGGCCAAGGCGGGCAGATCACTTGAGCCAGGAGTTCGAGACCAGTCTGAATAACACGGTAAATGTTCATCTCTACTAAAAAATACCAAAACATTAGCTGAGTGTGGTGGTGTGCACCCATAATCACAGCTACTTGGGAGGCTGAGGGATGAGAAACACTTGAACCCAGGAGGTGGAGGTTGCAATGAGCAGAGATCATGCCTCTGCACTCCAGCCTGGGTGACAGAGCCAAAGTCTGTCTCAAAAAAACAACAGTAATAAAAACAATCTGGATGAATTTCCATATTATGCAGAATGAGAGAAGCCTGATTGAAAACAAATAAAAAGGCAATTACACATACTCTCTGACGCCAGTTATATAAAATTCTAGAAATCTAAACGAACCTATAGTTGCAGAAAGCATATTAGTGTTTCTAGGGATGCGGGAGAGGGAAGGATGGATTACAAAGGAGAAAAAGAAAACTTTTGAGGGTGATATAAATGTCTGTTAGCTTGATTGTGATTATGATTTCATGAATGTACATATGGGTCAAAATTAATCAAATGGTACATTCTAAATACCTGCAATTAATTTTGTCATGTTTTTCCAATGGTGTATTTTTAAAATAAATGAATAATTCAACACACTTTTTTTTTAAAAAAAGTCAGCAAACGAGGTATAGAAGGAAACTTTTAAAATCTGAAAATAGATATCTACGAAAACCCACAGCTAATATCCAATTTAATTGTAAATATTGATGGTCTGCCCCGAGTGTCAGTAATAAGACAAATATATATATATATTCAAACAATTTTTATCAATATTAGACTGAAGCTGTTAGCTAGTGCAATAAGATAAGGAAAAGAAAAACTATAAAGTTGGGAAGGAAGAATTAAAACCCTCTTTATTTGTAGAGGATGGGATTCTACACATAGAAAGACCAAAAAGAAATACAAATTACTAAGATTAATAAATGAATATAGCAAAGTCACAATGCAATACTCAGTCTTTCTATAAACCAGAACATTTAGAAAAAGATATTTAAAATAATAATAAATAACAATACCATTTACAATAGCACTAAACATGATCAAATTCTCAGGAATAAATTTAACATACAGTCAGATTCCATTTATATGATGTTCGAGAAGAGGTAAAACTAGGCTATGGAGATAAGTAGAATAGTGTTGACCTCTGGGGTGATTGGAGGGATTATTAATTTGAAAGTGGCATGAGGAAATTACCAACCAGATCAAGGAAAAAAACTATATTACCTCAGAAAGAAATTACATTACCTCCAATTTTTAGTGACAAATATAGGCAAAAACTCCTCAAGTCATATGCTCAAGTGCTATACATTTTATTGTATGTAAATTATGCTTCAGTTTAAGAAAAAAGAGTGGTGTGAAAGAAATTAAATATTTTCTGGTGTTTCTTACCTTTCTGGAGTGAATATAAGCAGAATGAATAAATTGATGGTTCACTTGTCACTCAGTTGCTCACTTGTTCATTAATCCTACAAATGTTTATATTTCCATTTTTCCTACATATGAAAATCAGGTAAGAGAAAGAGAATCAATGGTCTACTGTAGGAGGCAGTGGCATTTTACTGCCTGTGATTAGACCAGTCTGTGTCCCTAGACCAGGACCAGGAATAGGGTCAGGCAAGTGAGACACCTAGAACACAACGTTTAGGGCAGCACTTACTGTCAGTTTCCTGCACGTGCAGAACCTGCGTGTGAGTGCCTCTTTAAATGTTGCTCCCTAAGTGTCTCACTTGACTCATCTTAGTTCCTTATATGGCCAATGCAGACACAGTTTTACAGAATAGCTTTGTAAAAATCCTTGGGACTTCTTATGTTGGTACTAGGCAAGAACTTACAGCATCAATTTTAATAATGTTGACATAGAATTCATATGGTAGGTTCATTTCTACGTGCAGGCTTATGATTTGGGTTTGATTTGTTGAAAGTTATTTTAAATCCCAAAACATCAGATTTTATCTGATTGTGCATGGGAGATTTAATGAAAGCGGTGATTTCCATCTCAAGTATATAGATTTCTTTAAAGAACAAAAGAACATATTTACCGAGCTCTTACCATATGTCATATTCAGCATCATATCATTTAACGCGTGCAAAAACCTTGTTACTATTAATTTTCCCTCACTACGAATGTCTAGAATCATAAGGCTATTAGTGGCAGGGACAAGTACTTAATTGAGAATCTAAGCATGCTTAATAATTACAGTATAATTTTGCAGAATTTACGTTGTAAGAGGTTTGTATTTGTGATGTAATATTAGCTTGTTCATATTATTGGATTCTGAGCAAGAGATCTTAAAAATAGTGACTTGAATACAAAAGTATGTATTCCCTTTTGGTGGGAGTAGTCAAATATGCATTTAACAATGAACCAAGCGCCTTCTATTCTTTTGCTCTACTATACTGGCATTTCTGGGTTCTTGGCATCCTGCGTCAAAATATCGCTTCACGATCCAAGATGGCGCCTCAGTCTCCAGCTGTCAGTTCTGCACTGCAGGCAGCAGGATGAAAGAAGAGAAAAGAGAAGTACACTCTGTTTCCATTTTATTTTTATTTATTTTATTTCTTTCTTTTTTTTGAGACGGAGTCTCACTCTGTCGCCCAGGCTGGAGTGCCGTGGCGGGATCTCGGCTCACTGCAAGCTCCACCTCGCAGGCTCACGCCATTTTCCTGCCTCAGCCTCCCGTGTAGCTGGGACCACAGACGCCCGCCACCTCGCATTTTTAGTAGAGACGGGGTTTCACTGTGTTAGCCAGGATGATCTCGATCTCCTGACCTCGTGATCCACCCGTCTTGGCCTCCCAAAATGCTGGGATTACAAGTGTGAGCCACCGCGTCTGGCCTTATTTATTTATGTTTTTGAATCGGAGTCTCCCTCTGTCACTCAGGCTGAAGTGCAGTGGCCCGATCTCAGCTCACTACAACCTCCGCCTCCCGAGTTCAAGCGATTCTCCTGTCTCAGCCTCCTAAGTAGCTGGGATTACAGGTGCGCGCTGCCACTCCTGGCTAATTTTTGTATTTTCAGTAGAGATGGGGTTTCACCATATTGGTCAGGCTGGTCTCGAACTCCTGACCTCGTGATCCACCTGCCTTAGGGAAGAACCTTCCCACAAACACCATAGTGCATACACTTTCGCTTCTGTCTTTTAAAAAAACAAAACAAAACAAAACAAAAAAGACTTAGCTGCATGATCACATCAGCAGGAAGAGGAGCTAGCAAATCCAGTGTTTCAGGTAGATAAATTTTCATTAAGAAATAAGGGAAGAATCAACATTGAGAGAGCTGAAGAACTTCCAGTTATGTTAGTCCCTGATGTATATGGACTCGGGTGCATGCATTTGTTTTACAAAAACATTCATAATGCTTTGGAATGGCCTGAGGTGCTTTGGGCACAGTTTTTGTCAATAATCCCTGTGAAACTCTACACTTTTGCTTTTAAACAGTATGCTTTTAAATAGACATTGAAAGTACAATGTTCTTGAATTGCTTTTGCTTTCTTATTCTTTGTGACCACTTGAAGTTTTAGTTTCTTAATCTGAAATTTATTGTAGACTTTTAATGAATCTCTAACAAATGTATCCTTATGTTGAAGACTTTTCCCATTGATGTGCCTGTATTTTATGTGTAAAAATCATTTAGAATTTTAAAATGTGCTTTGATGAATCCTGAGTGAAGATAGATTGATATATGTGGCTATACTGTCTATTGAACATGAATATGCAAAGATCGATTTTGATAAGGTCATAGACAAATCTGAAGAAATTTTAAAAGCCTAAATTGTGTTATTATTCTCAAGTATGAGATACTAATATGAGGTATAAGGTTTCCTCCTTTTAAAAAACATATGCTAATGTAACTAAAATGTATGAATCTTTAACCTTTTTTGTTGTTGTTCATTTAACGTATTTTTATCAGCATTATTGTACAAGTTCAATTACACAAATATTTCACTGTCTGCATTTCCTTTTTGTCATTATCATTACTTGTTTTACTTAAGGTTACTACTCACAATAACTTTCTCATAGAAAGGAGAGGGAATGTTAAAAATTACCTGTTCTGGTTGTCAAATATATTAAGTATACTACTAATGCATGCAAAAGTGTCCTGATCTTCATTTTCTCTAATGTGAAAAAACTGGTAATTCTCTTCTTTCCTTAAAAGAAGTAGAATGGTTGTGAGAGAAAGGCTCTCTGTTTTAATGAGTATGTAATCTCTGAGAATCCAGTTAATCTTGCTGATCCTTTGTTCTTTCACAAAACTGATATAACACCA
The DNA here is from genome assembly GCF_000951035.1 of Colobus angolensis palliatus. NCBI lineage: Eukaryota > Metazoa > Chordata > Mammalia > Primates > Cercopithecidae > Colobus > Colobus angolensis. The sequence continues at coordinate 9,270,014 of NW_012114711.1, read as the reverse complement.
CTTACTAAACATAATGTTGTAAAACGTAACTAATTAATGCTATCAGAGTAGGATGAAATCCTTACAGGAATTGCAAAAAGAACAAGGATTACCTTTATTTTCATCAAGGATTACCTTTATTTTCATCTATCCTAGCCTCCTGTGTGTCTTCCTGCAAAGCTAACTCTGATGCATTCTTTGAGAGTCAAAATGTGGCAGGAAATTGAAGAATCTGTGTATGGCATCAAAAAATATTAGTTCTCCAACGTGCTGCATCAGATATTCCTCTATAGTCATATGTCACTTAATAATAAGAGTGCCTTCTGAGAAATGTGACTTTAAGTGATTCCTTCATTGTGAGAACATCATAGAATGCACTTAGACAAACTTGGAGTTGCCTACTGAAGCAAGGTATTTCCCTGACCCCTTCGTGGGACTCATGACAGGTGTGCCTTACTTACCCAGCCTGCATCTTTTAAGCCCTTTCAGGGGAAGCAGGCACATGCGCAGGTGCAGGAGCCAGGGTGAGGGCTTTTGACCACTGGCAGGAACAAACTCTGGGCAGGCCCTGTGGCAACATCTATGGGGAATACCCGTGACCCCTGAAGCGCCAGAGGGAGTATCACAGTGACTTTTTAGCTCTGCCATCCACAGATGGCTTAAGTGTTAACAGCTCAGTGAGCCTTCTGCCAGTGAGGGCAAAGGGCAAGTGTGACCACCTTTTGTATCTGCACTTATGGCATCTGAGCTCTTGTCCGGCATCCATGAGAAATGAGCTTGCATGAACAAATTGAAGGATGGTAAATGTGGGGGATTTTATTGCCAATGAAAGTGGCTGTCAGTGGGAAGGGGAGCAGAAAAGGGAATGGGTTGGAAAGGTAGTCTTCCCCTGAAGTCCGGCTGTCACTGGCAGGTTCTTCTCCAAAGTTACACCATCAAGTTGTCCCTCTAAAGTCAAGTTGATTCTCTCCAATGTTCAGTCATAGTCTTTGATGTCCAGCTGCTGCTTCTCTCTGACTGCCAAGTATGGGGTTTTTATAGGCACAGAATGGGGAGTGGGGAAGGCCATGGGTGGTTTTGGAAAAGGCAACATTCGAGTGGGAAAACAGGAATATATCTTCTCACTTTGGGCTGCGGTCTTTGGCTTTTTGGCTTGAGGGTGGAGCCCTCGCCAGGGACCCACCTTTTTCTGCCTAGAGTTTCTCTGCTTCCTGACTCTATCACTGTATCAATACTCCACAACTATGCTATCTAATATAGCCTATTGCTTCTAGACTATAAACTTGCACAGCATGTTTCTGTACTGAGTACTGTAGGCAATTATAACACAATGGTGAGTATTTGTGTATCTAAACATAGAAAAGGTAATGCATTGTGCTACAACTTTAAAATGGCTATGCCATCACTAGACAATAGGAATTTTTTCAGTTCCATTATAATCTTACGAGATCACCATCATGTATGTGGTACATTCATTGCTGACCAAAACGTCTTTATGCATCACATGACTATTTGGTTCTGCCCATTACAAAGGTAAAACAGCAATACTCGCCTGACCACAAAGGAGTTAAAAACAATACAACAAAAACAGCAACAAGAAAGAAAAGAAACTTGGAGACTATGACATATGTAGAATAGTAGAAGAAACTAGAGCTAAATAGATTTAGAGAGAGAGCGGATTCAGGTGTTGCTTTGTTTTGTGTTGTTTTACTTTGTTTTGGTATTGGGCAAGTGGGAAACAGTAGGGTCCTGGAATGACTATAGTTTCTTCTTACTCCCCTGTTACTGCCAGTTGTTTGATAATGTTTGAGAAGATACTTCTCAAAGCCTTATCTATAGGCTGTTCCACTAGCTTTTCGAATTTTGTCAGTATCTAATTCTCTGTTTCAAAATATCTTTTTGCTAAAAGTAGCTACAGTTCATCTTGTTATCTGCAGCTAAATATTGCACTCAGCAAATGCGGGTTTCAGCAGTTATTGCTCTTATTATTACTACTATTAATTTACAGAGGCAGATTTTAGCCCTAAATAACAAATTTCAAATAATAAAATGGAATGGGCTACCTATGGAGATTGTGAGTTAACTCCCTTCAGAAGTCTCTAAGCCATGTAGGCATAATGAGAAATAAGAGAGATTCTCCACAAGGTATTTTGGTTTTTGCTGTGACTCTTAAATGGTTTGCATTGCTAAGATTTAGTAATTTTATTTTTTAAAAATGCTGCTAGTGAAACTCACAGGAGCTGTACGGATTGTGAATCATTTTATTCAAAGAGACAGAAAGCGTGAAAATGAATTCTTTCTTCCCCTTGCACTTCCAACTCATTATTAACACTTGCTGATGAGGGATTTCCACCTGCAGTTAGCAACTAGCCCATCGCCAGCTGCAGATGCCAGAATAATTACTTTATAACACTGACATACAGTTCTTGTCTCCATCAGGATTTTGGGTAGTTCTACTATTTGAAAATGTTTTTCTTTAATTGGCTTAAACATCCCATCACAAACACAATCTGTTTCTAATTACATTAACAAATTATATAGAATGAGATATAATGAAATGGCTTTTACTTATTTTTTATAAAATTTAACAGATGCAGGTATATATGTAGCAAACATAGCACAGTCTTCTATGTGGTGTATTATACTACACTCAAATTTGTAGGAACACAGTAAAGAAAAAACAATCTGAAATTAACAAAAATTCAATTAACCAGGATATTCCCCATTAACTGGAATCCCTTCTCAAATCGCCATGTTGTACTAAGAAGTAAATCATTACAAAAATGGATTTTATACACACACAGAAACACACACACAAATTGACTCTTGAGCAATGCAGGGGCTGGGGCACCAATCTCCCGCACAGTTGAAAATCCAAGTATAACTTAACTGCCCCCAAATTTAGCTACTGATAGCCTACAGTTGACCAGAAACCTTAATGGCAACGTAAACAATAGATTCACACATATTTTGTATGTTATAAGCATTGTATGCTGTATTTTTGTAATAAAATAAGCTAGAGAAAAGAAAATGTTATTAAGAAAATCATAAGGAAGAGAAAATCTATTTACTATTCACTAAGTGGAAGTGGGTCATCATAAAGGTCTTCAACCTCATCATCTTCATGTTGGAGGAGGAGGAAGAGGAGGGGTTTGTCTTACTGTCTCACTCAGGTCAACTTGTAGAGAGAGAGAGAGAGAGAGAGAGAGATGATAGAGAGATGATAGAGAGATAAGTAATCTCCACAATCTTTCAAAGTTTGCCATATGGACACTTGGACTATATTACAAAGATCCAGAAGGACTACCCAGACATACTTTGAGAACAATTATATTTAAACAAGGATGAAGCTAGGCTAACTATATATAACATTTGTTAATAAGAGTTGACATGAGAGAAGATTTCTAACATTTTGATTTTCAGTAGAATACCTGATCTCCCGATCATTTGTGATAGTTGGTGTTACATGAAGGATAACATGGATCCTGACCTCAAGGGCCAATATATACGGCAACAAGACAACTCAGAGCATCTTCTTTGCTGGAAGGCCAAGACTTTGGTACACTTCAGCTATACAAGTTCTCTTCTGCACTCATTTTTTTTCTTTTTCTGTCTCTCCAGCCTTCTCACTGGAGCACTCACCCATCCTACTCCTTTAATTCTCACCATAAGTAGGTCATGCCAAACCCAAATATCCGACATCCCAATTCATCTTCCAAGGAGCAAGCATACATTTCCTTCTGCCCTGGAAATGTGACTGTCCTGTTAGAGTCTCTACATCCTAGAGTGAATTCATCATTTTCTCATCACAGCACTGCTACATCTTTCCTGGGGCTGTTAGTAGCACTACTGTTCAATAATGAACACTGGTCAAACGCTTAGAACTTGGCTGGTACACAGTGAGCACATTTTTAAAATGTTAACTATTACTAATGTCATTATTGAGTCTTCAGACTTCCAATTTTGGAGTCTTCAGGCCATTTGGCTCCTCCCTCTTCCCTATGACCATCAGTTAGTTGACAAGTGTTTTGGATCCTACTTACATATATGATTTATAAGCATCTCTTACTCTCCAATCTTTCTGGACCTCTGAATTTGAACCATCATTATCTTTTGCTATTGAAAATAATCATAATTCTAATAATAGCAGTTATTGATATATACCATATACTAGATACTTTTTAAAGAACTTGTCCTATTTTGTTTTTAGTCAGGATCATGTTCAGCTACATGTAACAAACCCAACTATAGTAGTTTGAACCAAATATGAGTTTAATCTTCATTTACATGTCAAAAAAATTGGAAGTACAAATCAAATCGATATAGGTAGTCAATTAGGTCATCAAGGATCCAGGTTCTTCCTTTACCACCATCTTGAACTTTTCTACTCAGCCAGAAGGGATCCAGACATCACATTGGCCTTTGAAGCACGGGGAAAAATGAAAGGGAAAAGAAAAACGCATGTTCCAACTGACTCTGTTCCTGAATCTGTCATATATCAGCAAACCAATAGCTTTCCCAGAAGTTCCATCCATTAGTCATTCACTTATAATTCTCTGTCTGTAACAGAGATTAATGGCTACTCCCACATGCAAAGAAGTATAAATATGAGGTATTCTAACTGAGAAAATTGCTGCCTTTCCCACACTCCCAAATATCGTTCTGTTAGAAAGGCAAAACTGGGGAATTGAGATTTGTTAGATAACAAATTGCATCTCACATACTATCATCTCTTTTAATTCTGACAGCAATGCTATTGGGTGGGCATTCATATCCCCATTTATAGAGGTGCAAAAGAAAATCTAGAAAATTATATAACTTGCCATAGAATATAAATGTATCAGGTGGGCACTATTTTATCCCCATTTTACAGACAAGGAAATTAAGTCTTAAAAATGTTAAGTAACTTGTTCCAAAATCGGAATTCAAGCCTTTCTATCCAACTGCGTAGTCATACAATAATACTAGACCTATCACCTGTACAATGACTATGATCTTCCTGACCCCGCTCTGTTTTTCCATATCCTGCAGCTAGACGAATCATTTTTCCTATTTGTTTTTGAGAGAGAGTTTCACTCTTGTTGCCCAGGATGGAGTGCAGTGGCACAGTCTCGGCTCACTGCAACCTCTGCCTTTCCAGGTTCAAGCAATTCTCCTGCCTCAGTCTCCTGAGTAGCTGGGATTACAGGTGCCCGCCACCACGCCCAGCTAATTTAGTAGAGATGGGGTTTCATCATATTGGCCAGGCTGGTCTGGAACTCCTGACATCAGTTGATCCACCTGCCTCAGCCTCCCAAAGTGTTGGGATTGCAGGCGTGAGCCACCACGCCCAGCCAACAAATCATTCCAAAGTATACGTTATATTGTTTCTTTACTAACAAACCTGCCATAAGCCATATAGCAGCTGCTGCTTTTGCTAGTCCTGTATCACAACTGTCTGCTCACTCTGGATTCCAGGCACGGATGTGATAGTTGGAGCCTGTGAACGCTGATAGCACTACACCATAGGCACCTGTCACATGTCTCCACTTTCCATTCTTAGGACTCTCTCTTAAGATGAAGGAATCGGTTTATCCCATGCACATGGAAAAATGGGGATTACACCCCTAGGAACAATTCTTAAACAACAGAGAAAGTAAATTAGTGGATAAATGCTTCAGCCTCTCTTCCTTGGAAGGGACAATTCTGAGGTAAATTTTACTGGTTCCTGCAGTAGCCATGGGAATGTACCATGCAGACCTTCAATTACAGGGTGCATCATGGACTGCGGGCCCCAGATGCTGTGCTCTAAAATCCACCTCTATGTTCATGATGAAGTCCTTTCTTCCACAGGCTGCTCCTATTTAATTACTGAGTAGTGCATGGCTATTCCTGGAAGTCATGGGATTCCTTTGATAAATTACTTTAAGTCTAGGATTTCCCAAATGCCTTATGGGAATTTCCTTGGGCCGTGGCACAGCCTGGGATGCTGCACGCTCTTCATTTTATCCCAAAGACATTTCGTCTAATAAAATTATTTCATGTTTAACATAATCTTGATGTCTCCTTCTTGGATGACCTAGAATAACATTGCTCCGCTCCTCACTTCATTCCCAATGGGTTAAGCTAGGGATGCCCACAGCAGTAACCAGCTCGATAATTTACCTGTCAATAGCTACTCCTTTTTTGTTTCAGTTGCCCTTTCCCTCACCCCTGTTTCCTCAGATCACCTCTCAGATAAATTACTTGCAGCCCCCCAGGCTCTTCTTTTACAGAAACCTAACCTAGAACAAACTTGTTTTACACAATATCATTACTGTGTAAACCTCTTGGGCACATATTCAGAGCCTGCCACAATTTGCCCTTAAGCTACTAGTAGTATTCCTTTTTCCTATTTGTCTCCCATCCTAGCATCCAGCCAACTTCTCTTATTCTCAGTTTCCTTGGCCTCCCCTAGGCATTTATGCTTACAACATTTCTAAATACAACAACGCTTTTTTCCATCATCATCTAGCACCATGGTACAGTATCATTGTTTATGAATATTTACTACCTCTCCATAAAGGAGGATTATAAGTCCCCACCCATTCAACTGTGGAAAGACTATCTTACGTGCAATGGATAATAAAATGTGCTAGAAATTATAGGCATTACTTCTAGGTAGTGGCTTTAGCAGCCAGCACCTGCTTCCCTGTGATTTCTTTTCCTTCTTGCATGAAGACTAGTAATGTGTAAAGAATTTCCATTATTTTGGAACCCAGGGTGAAACAAGCAGTCACATCTGAATCACAATGTACATGAAGTACAAGTCAGAAACAAAGATTTATAGTCATAATCCACTGAGATCGGGGGGTCATTTGTTACCGCAGCAAACTGAACCTATCCTGACAGATACATCATACTCTATTTGAGCAAGATAGAACTTTATAGACTGACTGATTCATCTCTTTCCCCCCAAAATATCTGAAACATCTTTTTCCATTATTCCTAAATCATCTTTAATTTTCTATGTTCCTTGAAGTTTTTCTCTTCATTTGCAACCCATTTGCTATTTTTCTAATAATATACACTTGACATGACATTTCATTCTGCTTCAAACTTTCATTCTGAAAAATCAAGTGTCAAATGGTTCTTAAAAAAAGATTTTGTCTGCCTTATTATGTTTTGATAGAAAACAACTTTATCCCAATTGTATTCAGACCATAGAGAGACTTGCCAAAATTGAAACAAATACTTTGTTTTGGGAAGTTACATCAGCATTTGAAAATTTTTCTCCTATTCTTCATTGTTTAGAAGAAAGATAAATTGTTTATTATTTAAAGGAATTATTAGGGGGTCAGGCTCATTCTATAAATGTGGTGGCACATGAAGCAGGCTAGTGTATAGTCACAGAAACTGTTTCTGAAACACACCTTCACACCTCAATATTAAATGTCAACTAAGTTGTTACATTAGAACAGTCAACATAGACCTGAATAAGAAAGTAAATTGCAGTATTTTTAATATTGCTTCCAACTGTTGCACATACTTCATTACAATCTAACTCTAAGCATTCACTGTTTCTGGAGTATCATTTTAGATTTCTATTTTATTATTTTGTTTCTAATTTAAGAGTAAAGTGCTAGGAAAAGCAAAATGTGTTTTTTAAAACATATTCAATTGCCAAAAAAGAAACATAAGGATGTTATAATATAAATGTACATGATGGCTCCTGTGCCAAGTGTGTGGACGTTTTAATCCACCCTTTCCTTAAGATAAGCAGCTATAATGGAACTGAATTCTATAGGGTCAGAGCCGATCAGCACTCATTGTATTAAATATTCCCATGTATTTTGATTCGTGCAGTTTCTTATGAATCATAAGCTGCCTCTTTTCCCTGATGATGCCTGGCCTCCAGCCACCAGAGTTTTATCAAAATTTCCATAAAGGCGTTATAATTTAAAGTAAATATTTTGCTCATAGATTATGAAAAGAAAGTAACTGTCAGTAAGAAATATTATAATCAAACAACTTCTGAGCTTAGGGCAATTTTGAGTTTGTTACTGAAAAATACAGACTTATGGATAATCAATCAATACTAATCAGTCAGTCAATACTAACCAAGTTCTCAGTATATGCAAAATAATAGACTAGGCATTGTTAAGAGACACAAAAATATCTTGGAATTTTGATAGTCTAATGAATGGGGTGTATATGACAAATCAATATGAAAAATACATGAGAACATATGACATATATGGAATGTATATATGTATGCATACATGTATGTATGGGACTGCACAAATACACAATATGTGTGTATGTCTATATTATATATGTGTAACCACTTTACATGTTGAATATTCACTGTTTGAATTAATAATCAATTATTTAATTACTTGTATTGTTCACTGTTCTCCCTGGCACCTAACAGAGTGTTTGGTACATGGTAGGCATTAAGCAAAATTTTGTTTAAAAATAAGTTGATGAATTAGACCCTAAAAAATAGAAACAAATTTTAATCTCTCTTAGCAGACTGTACTTCCAAGATTTACAAAATTTGGTCACCATGTTATTAGCTAGACTACGCCTTGAATGGCTGTAGGCTATTTCTACAAGTTAATTCCAACCTCCAGGGAAAAAGATTTGCACCACTAAGCACATTTGGAAGAATGCATTCTAAGGGTGACTCCAAATACTCCAAACGGTTTCAAGCTTTGGCCATTAGTGCTGAAATAAGAATTTAGCCCTCTGAGTTGTTATTTGAAAGGGGATATACTTTTATTTGATTAAGTAAATTCTGGAATACATATCATCTGCTCATCCGATACATTCTGGTTATTTATCAAATGTTATTTTCTAATAATCTGGGCTGCCCAGCAATGTAATGAGCTCCTTCACAACTTAATATAAAGAGCTATATATGAAATCCATGGAAGAAATACCTGAAAGTATCATAGGAGACAGAAAAGGTCCATTGATAATTTAGAAGGTATTCTGATCAGAAACAAACACCTGCCCTGGATTCTGGAAATAAAAATTTGAAAATTTATTCAGCGTAAGAATCACCAAAGTCTCTTCGCATAAACGCTAAAGAAAAGTTTTATGTAGGTAAAGGATTGCTACTTCTCTTGCACATGGGTTACCTTATTGCAGATCAACTCTCCAGTTAAGAACTAGAAATTTTGTACAAATATATATATTTTTAGATGTGTTCAAGGTATTATAGACCTGGCAAGGCAATTTGACATGAGGACTCAGCATCACAAACAGAAGGAAAGCAAAGAGGTAGAAAATCTGTGCCATTTTCCCTCAAGGCATTTTCCAACAGTAAGAGCATGGGGCTGAGACCCTAGGAAGCAGAGCAGAAAACAGTGGCTAATGAGCTGGAAAGCTGAGCAGATTTTCTACAGTTTCACAGAGCTGGAGAAACAAAAATTAGGGTTCAGGAGCAACCAAGAAGAGAGGAGTATCATGAAGACCTAGACTTCAAATTAGTACCCCAAAAGAGATATATCCTAGGAGTGAAAGTGAGCAAGACTAAGACAAGTTGTAACAAAGACTGAAATCCCATTTCAAACAAATTCAATCCCAAACTAAATTAGGCACTCTATCCCCACTTTAACTGCCTATCAGAAGCAGAATAAATCCTTTCTGAAAGAAAATAATATCAAACAGTGCTTTAGATAACCTCAACTTTTCACACGCAAAATCTGACATCTATCAGTAGTCATCAGGCTTCCCATGAGCAGGACCATATCAGGAACAATGAGAAAAAAGTAGACAATAGAAATAAATCCTTAGAGGATCAAGATATTGACTTTAAAATAACTTCAATTAATAGGCTTAATAAAATATAAAACAAAATGGAGAACTTCTCTTGAAAAATAGAATTTACAAAGAATGAAATGGAAATTTTAGAACAGAAAAACATAATTGATACCAAGAATAAAATAGGAAGGTATAAAAATCTTTCAGTGGCCAGGCACGGTGACTCACACCTGTAATCCCCAGCACTTTGGGAAGCTGAGGTGGGTAGATCACCTGAGATCAGGAGTTCAAGGCCAGCCTGGCCAACATGGCAAGACCCTATCTCTACTAAAAATTATAAAAATTAGCTGGGTGTGGTGGCAGGTGCCTGTAATTTCAGCTACTTGGGAGGCTGAGGCAGGGGAATCGCTTGAACCTGGGAGGTGGAGGTTGCAGTGAGCCGAGATTGTGCCATTGCATTCCAGCCTGGGTAACAAGAGCAAAATTCTGTCTCAAAAAACAAAACAAAACAAAAAAATCTTTCAGCACAGCCAGCAAAATAAAATAATAATAAAATATTTACTCTGAATGAATAGAAGAATTCAAAATAGAGAAATGAGTATAAACGGCACGTGAGATGCTGAAGATTTGACAATTGACATCTTAAAAGGAGTCAAGAGGAAGAATGGTAAGGACCACTCTTTGAAACTTTCCACAAACTTACGAAACATACCAAGTTAAAAGTTCAAGAAGCTTCATAAACCTCACACAGGATTTTTTAAATGAAAAAAATAAGCAACGCTAGGCATATAATAACTCAAATTGCTGAAAACTATAGACTGGAATGAACTAACTTGTTAAGTAAAGAGCCAGATAGAAAATATTCTTTTTAATTGTGGTTTTCGCCATTAAACGTGATGACAAAAACTGCAATTACTTTTGCACCAACCTAATAGTTTAGATTTTGAGGGTCATACTATCTCTGTCACAACTATTCTGCTGTAAGCAGCCATGGATAACATGTAATCAAATGGCCATAATTGTGTTCCAATAAAACCTTACAAATACACGCATTGGGCCAGATTTAATCCATGGGCCATAATTTGCCACAAAGAGAATATTTTAAAAGCAGCCAAAGAAAAGAAAACATCACTTTCAATGAAGCAACAATAAAACTGATAGTTGACTTCTCAGCAGAAGTGATAAAAGCTAGAAAACAATGAAAATGCATTTTAATTTGCTGAAGAAAAATAACTGTCACGTTTCAAATTCAATTTGATGGATTATAAAATGTCTCTTAAAAATGAAGGCAAAATAAAGATGTTTCCAGCCAAGCAAAAACTATTTGTCAACAGAAGAATTTCAGTAAAATAAATACTGAAGAGAATACTTCAGGCAGATGTAAAATGATGCCAGAGAGAAGCAAAAAAATAAAGAAATGAAAATTACTAAATGAATAAATATGTGCATAAATTTAAATAATTTCCTATTGTACTAAATAATAATAAGCCTTATAGTGACTAAAGTATATATAGAATTAAAATACAAGACAATAAATGAAAGGAATCAGATAAATTAAAAAGAATTAAAGAATCCAAAAGTTAGAGTTTTCTGGGAGTGGTAAAGCCATTACCATATTTTGTAATCTATTAAGTTAAAATTGTATGTTGTGATCTCTGGGATAACAACTAAATGGAAAGAATTTTTAACTAACAAACAGAGAGAAGAACATTTTTATTAACGTTTGATTAGATAAAAGGCAAAATAGAAGAAAATGAGAACATAAAACCAAAAAATAAGGGGAAATAAGGGGAAATTATGAAGAAGTTTATGCAAATAAATTCAAAGATACAAAATAAATTGAAGAAGTATAAAAAATACAACCTACAAAACTAGTAAGCAATAAATAGAAAATGGAAATTGTTCTATATCTATTTTAAAAATTGAATCCTACGAAAATTCCCAATTCAGAGAGCTTCACCAATAACTTTTATCAAAAGTAAAGAGAAGAAAAGAGAGGAGAATTCAACTTGTTTTATGAAACCAGCATAAACTTGATCCCACAAACTGACAAAACTATCACATAAAAAAAGTTACAAGTCACTTCTCTATATAAAATATTATAAAATCAAATCCAAGTACATACAGAGTTAACAATGCATCATGACCAAGTAAGATTTATTCCATAATTTCAATGTCAATATAACATTAAAAAGTCAAACAAGCTTTCTGTGACGGTGAAACAGATATAATTTCTCCTATTCCTCCTAGAAAGTACAACGAAAAAGCTTAGATATTATATATAAAACAAACCTTGACAAAAAAAAAGAAAAAACCTCTCAAATCCTGGGAACTCAAGTCCCAAGGAATGGTGTGGTATCGATTTCCCTAGATTACCTTTTTGTTTCATATGTCTTGGTTTGCTGCTGAAGAAGCCAGCAACCTAATAAGACCAATAATTACAGTCAAAAAAGTCACATCAAAATTCTGATTTCTCAAGTCACAGAATGAGGAAAGGGGCAACTTAAGAAGACAGAAGACTTTTAAACAATGGCTACTCTATTCTAGACAAAGATCACTCAAAACATTTGACTTTCATCTCCACCCACCCTATATCAAAGCCAACGGATATCCTAGACTTCAACTCTTCCCAAGGAGTAACAAGACAACACAACCTATCCACCAAGCTGGTAGCAGAGAGCAATAATAAGTCAGGAATGGGCAAATTGACTTCCATCGAACAGTAATTCAGACCCCCTCATGCTGTCAGTAAAGACTACATGGGAAACATGGATTTCCACTCTCATACAAAAGTTATGAAAGGTCCGTTACCATTGGCATAATGTAAGAGGAGAGGTAGTGGAGAGTCAGGACTTTGACAACTGCCTATTTGTAATGAAACTACCCTGACTGTGGTGTCAGCAAAAGTCATGAGGGAAGAAGTAATAAGACATTCCTGTTTCTGCTGGCCAGAAAGGTATGGAGATTCAGGATTCTCACCAACACCAGGCAGTAATAAGGAAACTGTACCCTGTGGGTTTCAATTAATACAGAGGTGGGAATCTTGGATTCCACCCCTATCCACAAATACAAGGTAGTGTTCCCTCATTTACCTGATAAATTGATGTGAGAAAAAGATGGCAAAAATAGAAGGGTTAAATATGATCCATAGTCTCATAACACAATATCTAATGTATCTGGGTTCATTCCAAAATGACTCATCAACAAAGAACCAGGAAGATCCCAAAAATAATGAAAAAATAAATAAATTGATAATAATATTGAGATATTGGAGATGTGAGAAGTATCTGACAAGCCATCACAAAAATGCTTCAGCAAAAATGACAAACACACTTGAAACAAATGAAAAAATACATTTAAGTCTCAGAAATAAAATCATAGTAAAGAAATAAAAGTATTTAAATAAAATGAAAATTCTAGAAGTAAAAGTATGTAACCAAAATTTTTAAACCTCTAATGGATAGGCTCAATAGCAGAATGGAGTGGGACAGATTTATAAAACAAGTACTTCCAGACCTAAAAAAGACACAGACAGCCAGACAACAATAGTGGAGGACTTCAACAACTTTCTGACAGCATTAAATAGATCATCAAGGGAGAAAACTCACAAGGTTTTGGTATCATGGTGATGCCAGTTTGTAGTCTGAGTTAGAAAGGTGTCCTTCTTCCTCAATTTTTTGAAATAGTTTCAGTAGAATTGATACCAGCTCTTCTTTCTACATCTGGTAGAATTTGACTGTGAATTCATCTGATCCGGGTTTTTTTTGGTTGGAAGCTTATTTATTACTGATTCAATTTTAGAACTTGATATTGACCTGCTCAGGATTTTAATTTCTTCCTTATTCATTTTTGGCAGATTGTGTTTCCAGGAATTTATCAATTTTCTCTAGATTTTCTAGTTTTGTGTGCATAAAGGATCTTTTGTACTTCTGTGGGATTGATTGTAATGCTACCTTTTTCATTTCTGATTATGCTTATTTGGCCTCTTTTTTTTTTTCTTTGTTAATCTAGCTAGTGGTCTATTGATCTTGTTTATTCTTTCAAAAAACCAACTTTTGGTTTTGTTGATTTTTTGGTATAAATTTTTGGGCCTCAATTTTGTTCAGTTTCCTTCTGATTTTAGTTATTTCTTTCCTTCTACTAGCTTTGGAGTTAGTTTGTTCTTGTTTTTCTAGTTTCTCTGGGTGTGATGTTAGACTGTTAATCTGATATTTTGTCTTTTGAGGTGGGTGTTTAGTGCTACAAAGTTTCCTCTTAACATGGCTTTTGCTGCATTCCAGAGATGTTGATATACTGTATTTCTATTTTCATTTATTTCAAGGAATTTTTTGCTTTCTTTTTAATTTTGTTGTTTACCCAAAAGTCATTCAGGAGCAACTTGTTTAGTTTCCATGTAATTGTGTGGTTTTTGAGAGATCTTCTTGGTATTGATTTCTATTTTTATTACACTGTAGTCCAAGAGAATGGCTGATATGATTTCAATTGTTTTGAAATTATTGAGACTTGCTTCATGTCAGAGCATATGGTCCATCTTACAGTATGTCCTATGTGCAAATGAGAAGAATATATGTTCTGTGGTGGATGGGTGGAGTATTCTATAGATATCTATTAGGTCCAATTGGTGAAGTTTTGAGTTTAAGTGTAGAATTTCTTTGTGAGTTTTCTCTCTTGATGATCTATTTAATGCTGTCAGAAAGTTGTTGAAGTCCTCCACTATTATTGTCTGGCTGTCTGTGTCTTTTTTAGGTCTGGAAGTACTTGTTTTATAAATCTGTCCCACTCCATTCTGCTATTGAGCCTACACAACAGAAAAAGAAAACCAGAAGCCAATATCCCTGATGAACATAGACACAAAAATCCTCAACAAAATACTAGGAAACTGAATTCAACAGAATATCAAAAAGTTAATTAATCATGATCAAGTAGGCTTGATTCCTGGGATGCAAGGTTAGTTCTATATACATAAATCAATAATTATGATTCACTACATAAACAAAATTAAAAGCAAAAACCATACAATCATCAAGAAACACAGAGAAAGCTTTCAATAAAATCCAACATCCCTTTATGATAAAAACCCTCAAGAAACTAGCCATGAAAGGAATATAATAATAACAGCCATCTGTAGGAAACACACCCACAGTCTACATCATACTGAATGGGCAGGAAAAAAGGCATTCCCCTTGAGAACTGGAACAAGACAATGATGTACACTCTCACTCCTTCTATTCAACATAGTAATGAAAGTGCTATCCAGAGCAATCAGGCAAGAGAAAGAAATAAGAGACATCCAAAAAGAAAAAGAAGTCAAATTATCTCTCTTCACAGGCAATATGACCCTATACTTAGAAAATCCTCAAGATTTCACCAAAAGTCTCCTGGACATGAAAATCAATTTCAGTGAAGTTTCAGCATACAAAGTCAACTTAAAAATCAGCAGCATTTCTATATACCAATAATGTTCAAGTTGAGAGCCAAATCAAGAATGCAATCTCATTTTCAATAGCCACCAAAAATAAATAAAATACCTAGGAATACATCTAACCAAGGAGATGAAAAAGTCTCTACAAGCAGAACTACAAAACACTGTGAAAAACAATCAGAGATGATACAAACAAATGGAAAAATATCCCATGCTCATGAATTAGAAGAATAAATATCATTACAATGGCCATACTGCCCAAAGCAATGTATAAATTCAATGCTATTCCTGTCAAACTATCAACGTCATTTCTCACAGAACTAGAAAAAAACTATTCTAAAAGTTATATGGAATCAAAAAAGAGCCCAAATAGCCAAAACAACCCTCAGCAAACAAACAAACAAAACAAAACAACAACAAAAAACAACAAAGCTAGAAACGTTACCCTACTTCAAACTATACTACAAGGCTACAGTAACCTAAATGGCATAGTACTGGTACAAAAGCAGACACATAGACCAATGGAACAGAAAAGACAATGAAGAAATAAAGCCACACACCTACAGCCCTCTGATCTTCAACTAAGTTGACAAAAATAGGCTATGCAGAAAGGACTTCCGTGTTCAATGCATGGTGCTGAGACAGCTTGCTAGGCATATGCAGAAGAATGAAACTGTCCCCTACCTTTCACCATACACAAAAATTAACTCAAGATAAATTAAAATTATAAATGCAAGATTTCAAACTATAAGAATCCTAGGAGAAAACCTAGGAAACGCCATTCTGGACAGTAGTCTTGAGAAAGAATTGATGACTAAGTACTCAAAAGTAATTGTAACAAAAATGAAAATTGGCAGGTGAGACCTAATTAAACTAAAGAGCATTTGCACAGCAAAAGAAACTGTCAAAAGAGTAAACAGACAACCTACCAAATGGAAGAATATATTTGCAAACAATGCATCCAAAAGAGATCTAATATTGGGGATCTATAAGGAACTTAAACAATTAAACTAGCAACAAAACCCAAATAATTCTATTAAAAAGTTGGAGAAAGACATGAATAGACACTTCTGAAAAGAAATACAAGTGATCAACAAACATGAAAAAATGCTCAACATCTCTAATTATCAAAGAAATGCAAGTCAAAACCACAATGAGCTATCATCCTATAACAGTAAGTAAGGTTCTTTTTAAAAAGTCAAAAAACAACAGTTGCTGGCAAGACTGTGGAGAAAGGGAATGCTTATACAGTGTTGGTTCTGCATACACAAATTAATAAATATGATTTGTAAATCATATGTAAATTAATTCAGCCACTGTGGGAAGCAATTTGGAGATTTCTCAAAAAACTTAAAACATTACTACTATTTAACCTGTCAGTTTAATTATTGGATATAAATCCAAAGGGAAACAAATCATTCTACCAAGAAGACACATGCACTCTTATTTTCATTGCAGCACTATTCACAATAGCCAAGACATGGAATCAACCCAGGTGCCCATCAATGGTGGACTGGATAAAGAAAATGTACATATACACCATGGTGTACTATGCAGCCATAAAAACAAACAAAATTACGTCCTTTGCAGTAACATGGATGCAGCTGGAGGCACGAGTTAACATAGGAAAAGAAAACCAAATACTGTATATTCTCACTTATAAGTGGGAGCTAAACATTGAGTACTCATGAACATAAAGATGGCAACAAAAGAAACTGGGGATGACTAAAGGGCAAGGGAGGAAAAGGGCTGAAGACCTAACTCTTGGGTACTATGCTTACCACCTGGGTATTAAGATCACTCATAACCCAAACCTCAGCACCACACAATATACCCAGATAACAAACCTGCACATGAATCCCCTGAATCTAATGTAAATGTTGAAAGAAAAAGAACTTAGATAAAGAAGAACAAAATAAACACAGAGCAAGCAGAGAGAAGGCAATAATAAAGACAAAAGCAAAATCTACGACACTGAAAACAAGAAAACAATTAAAAAAAATCAATGAAACAAACAGCTAATTCTTCAAAGAGATCAGTAAAATCGATCAGCCTCTAGCAGGGCTTACATAAGAGAAGATAGAGAGAAGACACAAATTACCAATATCAGGAATAAAACAGGGGATATTACCACAGACATTGCAAATATCAAAAGGATAATAAATAAATACCCCAAACAACTCTACATATAAAAATTGGACCACTTAGATGCAATGAAACAATATCTAGAAAAATACAAACCAGTATAGTTCAGTATAAAATAGATCATTTGAGTAGTCCTATAACTATTAAGAAAATTGCATTTATAATTAAAAACTCCCAAAAAAGAAAATGTGCAAGCCCAATTGTTTCAAGGGAGAATTCTTCCAAATGTTTAAAAAAAATTCCAAAATTCTACACGATCTCTTGCAGAAAAAATAAAAAGGAGGAAATATTTTTCAATTAATTTTATGAAGCTAGTGTTACCCTGATACCAAAATTAGACAGTAAAAAAAAAACCTCTAGACTAATATAAGTCATAAATATCAACATAAAACTCAACAAAACAAAAGCAAATAGAATTTAGCAATATATAAAAAGAATCAAACTGTTTAAGTAGGGTTTAGTGCAGGGATGCAAGGCTGGTTTAATATTCAAAAATCAATATAATTCACTGCATTAACCAGCTGAAGAAGAAGGATCAAGAGCATATCAATCAATGCAGGAAAAAAAAATGACAAAATTTGGCATCCCTTCTTGATTTAGGCTTTTGAAAAAAATAGGAATAGATGGGAACGCCCCCAACTTAATAAAGACTACACCTACAGCTAAAAGTGATATTCCTAATGTCATGGTGAAAGTTCTATCCAGTGAAACAAGTCAGGAAAAGAAAACAAAAACCTATGGAGGTTAAAAGAAAAAAAGGGATTAAAGTCTTCCAATTTGCAGATGACCTAACTGACGATGTAGAAAATCCTAAGGAATCTGTAGAATCTCCTAAAATAATGAATGAGTCAAGCAAAGTCATGGGATACAAGATCAACAGACAATACTACATCACATTTCTATACACTAACAATGCGTGTGCAGAAAGTTAAATAGAGCACAATACCATTTTAATTGCTCCAAAGAAAATGAAATTCTTAGTTGTACACTGAACAAATCACATACAGAATCTAGATGCTAAAAATTCTAAAATGCTACTGAAAGAAATCGAAGAGCTAAATAAATGGAAGACATTAAATTTATGGATTGTAAGATTCATATAGTAAAGATGTCACGTCCCCCAAATTGACGTACAGGTTTGACACAATTCTTGTCAAAATCCCAGGAAATTTTCTTGTAGCTGTAAACAATATTATTCTACAGTTTATAAGCAAAGACAAAAGAATCAAAGCAGATAAAATACTTTTGAAAAAGGAGAGTAATGTCAGAGAAACCTGTCTACCTAATTTTAAGACATACCGTCTAGCTAAAATAATCAAGGCAGTGAAATAAATACATAGATCCGTGGAACAGAAAAGGAACGAAAATTCAAATAAATTAAAAATAGACTCATATAATATGTCAAACTGATTTTTGACAAAGGTTCAAATCAATTCAACCGAGCTCTTTCAAAAACGAATGGGGAAAATTTAGACAGCTATAGGTTTTTTCAAAAATTGAACCTAGACCTTATACTCACATGTGATACAAACAACCCAAAATGAATCATGAACTTAAGTGTAGAACACAAAACTCTAAAAATTAGGGAAAAAATGAGAAAATATTTGATATCTAAGGCTGAGCAAGGAGTTTGTGGACACAATACCAAAAGCATGATCCATAAGAGAAAAAATTTATAAATTTACAAGACACACCATAGACAAAGTTAATATCTATAATATAAAGCATGGTGTATTAGTCAGGGTTCTCTAGAGGGACAGAACTAATAAGATAGATGTATATATGAAGGGACTTTATTAAGGAGTACTGACTCACACGATCACAAGATGAAGTCCCACAATAGGCCATCTGGAAGCTGAGAAGCAAGGAAGCCAGTCCCAGTCCCACAACCTCAAAAGTACTGAAGCCAACAGTGCAGCCTTCAGTCTGTGGCTGAAGACCTGAGAGACCCTGGCAAACCACTGGTGTGAGTCCAAGGGTCCAAAAGCTGAAGAACTTGGAGTTTAATGTTCAAGGGCAGGAAGCATCCAGTATAGGAGAAAGACAAAGGCCAGAAGACTCAGCAAGTCAAGCCCTTCCACATTCTTCTCCATGCTTTTATTCTAGCTATGCTGGCAGCTGATTAGATGGTGCAGATTGAGGATGGGTCTGCCTCTCCCAGTCCACTGACTCAAATGTTAATCTCCTTTGGCAACACCCTCACATACACACCTAGGAACAATACTTTCAATTCAATCAGATTGACACTGCAACCCCATCAAGTTGACACTCAATATTAACCATCACACATGGATAAAAAATTTAGAATTGTTCAATCATTGGTAATCAGGAATATTCAAAAATTAAAAATGGCATACTATTTTACACCCATCAGAGTAATGTTTGCCAAAAATCTTGAAGAGCCAAGTGTATGCAAGGCTACAAAGATACAGGAACTCTTGGGTATCCTACTGATGGTACAATAACACAGTTTGAAACTCTATGGAGACGGAGGGTTCATCTGTTATCTGGTAGCATTAAGCTTATGCATATCTTATGGTTCAGAAATTTTATTTCTGGAGATATTTGCCTAGAGGAACTTCTAACCATGGAAATACGAACAGTGGTGTTCTCTGTAATTATGTTTTATAATAATTTTTAAAAAGGAAAAAAACTAATGAAAGATGGATAAATTAACCATGAACTATTCACATGATGATACATGTAGCATTTCAAATAAATTAGAAATATCTTTGTCGATGTGGATTAATATAGATAACCACTTAATGAAAGACAAAATCCTACAGAAGAATGATACTATTAAAAATATTAAGTTTTTATGTATGTTTCAAGAAGTTTTTATGTATTAAAAAACATTTTCTTTTAGTTTCCATAGGTCATTGGGGAACGGGTGGTGTTTGGTTACATGGGTATGTTCTTTAGTGATGATTTGTGAGATTTTGGTGCACCTCCACCTGAGCAGTATACACTGAACCCAATTTGTAGTCTTTTGTCCTTCACACCCTTCCCAACTTTTCCTCGAGTCCCCAAAGTCCACTGTGTCATTCTTATGCCTTTGCATCCTCATAGGTTAGCTCCCACTTATGAGTGAGAACATACAACATTTGGTTTTCCATTCCTGAGTTATTTCACTTAGAATAATAGTCTCCAATCTCATCCAGGTCACTGCAAATGCCATTAATTCATTCCCTTTTATGGCTGATTATTATTCCATCATATACATATACCACAGTTTCTTTATCCACTTGTTGATTGATATATATCAAAATAATGATGTTTTTGCCAGAGGGAAAAAGAAATTAAGAAATGAAATTTGAAGTCATTACAGCAAATTATTAACAGCTGCTCATCCTAGCTACTATCTACATAGATGTTTATAATAGCATTTTCTTCAACTTTCCATTGCTAGCAGATTGTAGCATAATGAATGAAATCAGCAGTCTTTCTCGTTTATCTTCCATCAGTTGCCACTCACCCTTTAGTGGTAGGATTTTCCTTACATCTCTCTCAACACATTACACTGCACCCACCATTCAATGCCACTTACCATCAACCTGTTTAAAGAATCATTGCATTCTCACGTTTATGAGTTAATGGGGAAATCTAAATTTGGCATTTAGGCATCTATTGTAATTTAAGCTTAATTTTAAAAAATTTACCAGTAATGTATCAGCATATTCTCATTAATGGAAGCACAAACAGTAAAAGTAAAATAGAAGTTCTGCTTGAAGCCCAAAACTCTTAACTCCTAGGTTCCATTTGCCCCTCCAAAGAAAATAATTGTTATCAATTTAAAGCAGGGTTTGTCAATCTCAGCACTATTGACATAGTGAGTGAAATGATTTTTTGTTGCAGGGTTGTCCTGAAGGCTGTGTAGTCTCATCCTTGTTAAGGGCATTGTATCCCCTAGGTGCCAGTAGCATTTCCCTTGGCTCCATCTGTGAAAACCAAAAATATCTCTGAGCATTTCCAAATGTCCCTTCGGGGCAAAATCAGTCCTGGTTGGAAATTGTTATCCACAATGTATCATTTGAGATGTTTTACCATACATAAATATATAACACTTTATATACATACTAAAACATATAGGGATTTGTGTATATATTTTTAAATGTAAATGTTATCATACTATACATATTTTGAATCTTGATTTCTTTCACTTAATAGTAGATTTTACAAATCTTCACTATTTTGGTTAACTATGTATTATTCCTTACTATGGATACACTACTTTTTTTAACCACTCTGTTGTCATAGAATATTTGAGTTGAGTTAGGGACTTTCAACCTGCTAGAAAAGATGCTCCACGTTATTGCTCCCAGTTGTGCCTAACATCAATGCTTTTCCAGTCTGTGTAAGATTTTCTTTTCCTTTCTCCTTCTACCAGACAGGATAAAAATATGCAACACCATTATTTCAATATGCCCTCAGTAATCTCTTGCATGTTTCCTGAATTATTCTCCACCCCATCTTCTCCTTTCCGATGAAGGAGCCACAATGTCTAGGTATAAATAGGTTTTGGGTTTTAGTCAGGCACTACCTATCAGAGTCTGTTTTCTTTCCTTGGGTGTTTTAAGGCTAAGCGTTATTGCATCTATAAATCATCCATTCAGGGACTCATTTCCCCTGAAAGGGCCTAAGAGCCTCTCGGGTGTCCTGTATTTGAGAAAACATTGATCTGAGCTGGAAGCTATGTAGCAGAGTGAAAAAGATTCTAGATCAGAAATGAAATGAGCCAGGATAAGAAATGAAAAGAACCAGGCTCAGCCCTCGTTTGCTGTAGACAAGTTTTTCTCTACTGTGAGCCTCAGTTTCCTCATCAAGAAGGATTTACATAAGATAGTTTCTTAGCATTTCACCAGGGTGAAGCTCCAAGGCTTCATAACTCCTTTTACATTTGAAGATCATAGTTTAATGCAGATTTCATTCAACGATCTGTTCATTCAAACATTGAGTGGTCCTCTGACTCTCTGTATAGACAGAATTGGGAGCTACAGCAGTTTCCTGTGTAATTCAGTCAGATGGTCTAATGATGAAAAACAAAAACCCATTTTATGGTGGCTTATCTGAAATAGCAAGATTTTGTCTCAACTCTCAACTTAGCCTTTACCAATTAAGTACCACCTTTTATTATTCAAAATGTTCATTATTTCTTATATCATAAAATAGGCTATTTCTCTATATGTAAATGTATATATATTTTTCTATATGTAAATGTCTTAAACGTTGAATTTAATCATTCATTTTTTCTTTTTTGTAAATCAGCTTGTGAAGTGTGCAAATACAGCTTATGTCAGTTGCAAAACATGACTTTTTCTCCAAAACAAAAACTTATGCTAATAACCAGTTGCTAATTCTTTATCTGCATCTGATCAGGGCTAACGGTCTTAGATGGTTTGCAGGCCATATGAATAGCCCTATTCTATTAATAAGAGTACCCTTTTATGGTACATTCAGAAGAAAGTACCCCAAGGGCATTTCTTCGGCAAAAGTGGTCATAATTTTGATTTTATAAATCCCAAATTCTCAACACAGCTGACTGGACCATGAGACCTAAAAGCAGTCAACTCATACACTGGGGAGTTACAAACGAGAAAGTCTGGATGGAGAGAATCTTCTCCATCAGGAATGCTAATGGTCAATTCAATTCACGGTTGTTTGGTTTAGAGATAGAGAAAATCTATTTGTAGTGGGAGCAGAAGAAAATGCATAGAGACAAGAAAGTATGTAAATAGCAAGGTAATTGAATCTGAGAAGAAATTAAAACAACAGGTAAGCTGACATCATAAAGTAGAAAAGAGAATTTCAAAATGAAACGTAAAGATTTGTGGAACAGAAACAATGATAAACTAAGTTGCTCTCTTGTGGGAGGATCCAGGGACTCTTGCTCATGGAAAAGCAATGAGGTAGGCTGCGCGTGGTGGCACACGCCTGTAATCCTAACAGTTTGGGAGGTCAAGGCTGGTGGATCACTTGAGGTCGGGAGTTCAAGACCAGCCTGGCCAACATGGTGAAACCCCGTCTCTACTAAAAATACAAAAGTTAG
>NW_012114711.1:9212677-9246643 GCF_000951035.1 Colobus angolensis palliatus | reverse complement strand
TCAAGGCTGGTGGATCACTTGAGGTCGGGAGTTCAAGACCAGCCTGGCCAACATGGTGAAACCCCGTCTCTACTAAAAATACAAAAGTTAGCCAGACATGGTGGCAGGCATCTGTAATCTCAGCTACTCAGGTAGGCTGAGGCAGAAGAATTGCTTGAACCCAGGACACAGAGGTTGCAGTGAGCCAGTGAGCTGAGATTGCACCACTGCACCCCAGCCGCGCCCGGCCTTCATGTTTTTTTATAATACTACTTTTTAAATTTAGAGGGATTATTAAAAAAATTAATACATTATGTGGTTAAAACGTCTTGATATTCAATTCTATTTCTTTGAGTTTCTTTGATTTCTATTACATTTATATAAAAGTACATTAATAATTCTTTTAATTAACATTTATATAATGAATTTTTACAGCTTTTCTGATCTTGTAATAATAAATCTGTCTTCACATGTATACAGAGACATCTGGAATGGCATTCACCTAATGGTTATAAAAGCTATTTCTAGAGAGTATAATTTGTTTTAAGTGACTTTTTACTATTCTTTTCTATGCTTTTATACATTTCTTTAATTACTTAAATAGAGAATACAACAGTTTTGCAAGAATAAAAAAAATACATAAACAGGCAGAGTATGTCTCAACTCCTGAGATGAGACATACAAATTTCTTTCTACAGTTGTAATCAGAGACAATTTCAACGAGCATTAGACAAATAATGCAAAAAGTCTTTAGTGCTTCCCAAAAAATAAATGGCAAGATATTTTATGTTATCTCACGTCATCATAAAACATTTAGAAATGGAATTCCAATGACTATCTGTTCAAATGTTCAGCTTAGTTTTTTTTTTATTTGTTTAAATCAGGAGTGGAGAGTTAGGTGTCCTCTTGAGAAGCTAAAGAACACCATGGATCTTCTACAAAGAAAAAGGAACCTGTATTCACACAGTGTATTTCATACTACTCAAGAGGGTTCATGGGTTCATGAGTTCTGTAAAGGTGGCCCACTGGCACCAGATAACAAACTCCTGTGTATGCTGGATTTCTCTGCAAGTAGTGACATTTCAGTTCCCAGAGTAGTCTTTGCACCCTGTACCTGTTGATTAAGTTTTTATCCTCTTATATGTTTGCATGCCTCTGAGGACACATAATATAATCAGAAGCATGCAAGCTATATGTCAAGAATGACACATTAGGACCAATAACTGAAAAGAAGATGTATTACTGATAAGAAAAAAAAATTGCCTTACACTAGAGCATAAATCAGCCAAATGATTCTCCGAAGACATGTGAAGCCTTATAAATGATGCACAGAAACATACTAAGGTGATCAAAGATAGTCATTGAGCATTCTTTGTCTCTGAGAATCACAATATCTTAAGACAGGAAGAAATGAGAACAAATGAATCTGCCTCCATTGCTGTCTGCCACCAAACCTAATTTTTCCATTCCAGTTTCAAATTCCCAGGGTGATAGCAATTCTGTCACTTGCCTCAGGAGATGAGTCTGTCATCTAGCACTGCCAGCAAGATGTTGCTGAGAATAAGGCTAAATGTTTTCATTATTTTCATCCCATTACTCCTAGTTATCCTCAACTGGGCCATTCTAAATACTGTAATTTCACTCTCATCTGTTTTTATTTCTTTCAAATATTCACAGACTATCATTATTTTCCCCTGTATTTGTCCCTAAGCTCTTTTAATCTTTCCTCATAAGTAATCCCTGTCCATCATTTCTATTTCCCTGTAGACATAGCAGAGAGTAGAGGTGCCTTTCATTTTTTTTTTTCATTGTGTAGGGAAATTATGGTCCATTTATAAAAGTTTCTTAGGAGATAAATCACCTAGATCTGGGTGAGCTGGAAGATTTTGACAACGCATTACTTGTTCTGCCAATAATGGTTGAATTTGGGAACTGTTCTCATACAATTGATCTGAATGGATCGTTTGACACAGTTTATGATGCTGACAGCATCTCAGAAAATCTCTCATTGGCTGGCTTTGTTGATGCTCACCACAGCAGTTCCATGAAGTAAGTTGCAGTGAAGACATGAGCTTCAAAGTAAATGACAGCAAGAAATTCATGAGACGTATCCCTAATGAGAATGGAGAGTTTATTGAGCAGTGATAAGTTCAGTTTCAATTATTCAACTGTTTATCAGGCTTCCCTGACCAACAGTTATCCATAAAACATATTCTTTGCACTTGGGAAGCATCCATGATTCCTCCTCTCATTTGGAAAGCTCTGAGAAATGCTATGAATGGTGATAAACTAATGCTTTTTATGCTCTCTGAGCTAGAAGAGGTCATTACTGTTCAACTTACCAATTCAAATTAGATACTGGGGCTTAGCTGCATGTGTATCAAGATGGTGCAGAACACCCCTGTGACAATGAGTTGGAAAGCATCCATCCGCAACTGAACACTTCCTTCCCCTCCATATTTGTCACAGTTGGGTCACAGAACTGGAAAAGCTATTGGCACCGTGACTTAGTTCATAACCCACAATTAACAGAGGTCTTTAGATAAAGCCATACTTCAAAACCCAAACTCAACAAAAATAGAATACTCTGAAAACTGTGGTTATTCAAAAGAAAATGAAAATGAATTCTAAGAAAATGATAAAGACTATTCTTCATCCACAACTATTCCTCAACATTCCTATGTGTTCCAGGACACTGAACTATAGATTTTTCTCCTGGGCTATTTGGATTTTTTGTTTTGGCTTGTTTTTGTTTTTATTGGTCCACTTTACTCATTTATTTTCTTCTTCTTGTTCACATAATTGCAAGTGTTCCCTAATAACTTTTTCCTGAAGTGAATGTTTGATTTTGTATCATTTTCTCATTGCAGATTCATATTCTCTTTCATCATTAGTTTCATATGTGTGACTCCAAATCTCTATTCTATCTCTATTCTATCCCTGAATTAGAGACATATATGTTCAGCTGCTTGCTGAAAGTCACCTGAAATTCTCAGAAGTAATGTCAAAGCACAGTAGTTCAAACTGAATTAAACCTCCCACTCTATTTTCGCTTAATGTCTTCATTTTTCCATTTACCACTTTACAAAACCTAGTATGATCTTTGCATATTTCTTCCCTCCTTTTCTACTTTTCTTCCTTCCCTAATAAGCCAATTTGCTACCCAGTACTACTGACTTTCAAAAGAAATTCCTTCAATATATTACCCAAGATCTACTCAGATTTTCAGTATCAAATGTGTTTGACAAATCTAGACTAAAAAATACATTAAATTGCAGGAAATATTAGAGCTTTTAATATCATAATATAGATTATAGAATAGAACGTGCCGTATTTACCAAATTTATTGAAAATGAAACCCCTTTTGAAGAGCAGCATGTGTTTTCTGGAACACACAATACGATGCTAGATTTATCTACCTAAAGTATCTAACGTTTAAAGTACACTTTTAGTGACATTTCTTTTTAGAATTATTATTCTTAAATGTATTGTTTTCTAAAATATGATATCAACAGATATATCTGATATTTTCTTCACATACTTTGATACAGTCAAATGATCAGTTAGCATTCATCATTCATTTTCCTAACTGTATATCTTTACCTAGAACAGACCTTTTAACAAAGACCTTTCCTTCTTTCCCTCCATCCCATGTCTTAACTTTCTGTTAAAATGTATTCATCCTTCAAGATCTATATTAAGTGCCACCTTCTACAAGATAATTTTTCAAAGGAAATTTTAGAAAAAATTAACAACTACTCTGTTCATTTGTTTTACAGGTTTATTGGGTATATGCAACTGCAGGTGAATTTGTGTGCTTTCTCCCTACTGTTAATTCCAATCTCTCTGAGGGCCTGAAAAGCATATTACTTATTTTTGCATCCATAATGTAATTTCAAAATATGCAGAAGAATCACTTAATAAAGTTGAAAATAATTTCACAATTCAAAAATTCTGAGTAAATTTGAAGTAAAAAAAAAAAGAGTTCAACCTGATAAAGGGTTTCTATCAAACAACAGCAATAACAAATAACATCCTAAATAGAGAAGTGTTTAAAGCACTTTCTTTAAAATCTGAATTAGAATAAGATTTTATACCATTCAATTCAACACTGCACTGGATGTCCTAGCTGGCAAAATAAGATAGAAAAGGACACTTAAGGCATAACAATTGAAAAAGAGGAAATGAAATGTTCACTATTTGCAGATGACATAATAATCTTCATGGAAAATTCAAATGAAACTCCAGATAAATCGTGAAGAGGCATTCTTCAAACAAACATATATGCTAGTAAACATGTAAGTAGGTGTTCATATAAATACTATCAGGTGAAGACACACTGAAGCTATGGTAAAAGAGCATTATTTTTTTAAAAACCTATTGATGAAAATTAGGAAACATAAGAATACCAAATGTTGGAAGAAACAAAAGCATCAATATTTTTTAAGCCTTGCTGACAAAAGCATAAATTGAAACCTTCACTTTGGAAAACAGTTTAGAACAATTTTGTAAACTGAAATATTTACATATCCTAAAAGCAAGGAATTTTCCTCTAGGTATATACACAAGAGAGATTTGTAAATGCATGTGGTAAATAAACACACCAATGTAAAAAAAAAAAAAAATTGTAATGTTTGTAACAGCAATCTAAATGCCTGATGAAAGAATGAATAAAATGTGATGTGCTTGGAATATTACGTGATGTCAATATTTTTTAAAAACCACAGGGACATGCATTATCATGAAGAGATATTAACATTGCAATATGGAATTCAAAGTCCTGGTTGGGTGTGCTGGCTCATGTCTGTAATCCCAGCACTTTGGGAAGCCAAGGCAGGAAGATCACTTGAGCCAGGAGTTCAAGAACAGCTTGGGCAACATAGTGAGACCATGTCTCTACCAAAACAAAAAACAAAAAAACAAATTAAATGACCTGGTCTTGGTGGGGTGACATGTACCTATACTTGGGAGACTGAGGTGGGAGGATCACTTGAGCCCAGGAGTCAAGGCTGCAATAAGCCGTGATCATCCCACTGCACTCCAGAGCCTGGCTGATACAGAAAGACTCTGTCTCCAAAAAAAAAAAGAGAAAAAAAAAAAAGTGCCAGAAGATTACAAACACCATCTCTTTTTACAAACATTCAAAAATTTAAATAACATGCCTTTTGGGAATACATATATACGTGATAAAATATAATAAGAAAAAGTAAAGAAAAGATTAAAGCTAGTTATCTTCAGATGGGGAAGTAGGAGGATGGTATCGGGAAGGCCACAGAGGGTGTCAAAAACCAAGGATTGTAATTCATTAAATTCTGCTTACCTGTGTTTAAAATAAATGAACAAAAGACAGGAGTTGTAATGAACTGGATGGGAGAGTGAGGGAAGGGACTCTCAAGTTTCTGGCTAGAGCAATTCAGTGAATAATTATGCCATTTACTGAGATAGAAAATTTTGTTCTGAGGAGTATGAAACAACCAAGTGGACAAGTGAGAAACTCAGGGTGAAACTGGGGCTCACCTGGGTAAAGATGGCATGGAGGAGAAGCTACCATTGCTCCAATTCTCATCTCTCTGTGTCTGCCTACATGGCTAGACTACGTGTCCCGGCCAGTCTTGCAGCTAAACAATAATCATGTAACTAAGCTCTAGCCAATAATATGTGAGTGAAAATCTTACAACTTCTGCACTTTCATTTTTCTTCTTGAGGCCTCAGAGGTGGTGTAACCTTAGGGTAGAAGGAGCCAATATTTTATAATCACTCTTAACAAGCAAAGCCAGTCACAAATTATGCCTGTCTGGAATAGACATATAATCAAGAAATGAACTGTGTATGTGTGAACCATTTTATATTTTTAGATCTACATGGTAAAGTCATCCAATCTATCCCATCTAATATAGGAATTAGCACTTTCAAGTGAAGTACTGCTTTAACAAATTGATTTAAGTGTATAGCAATGTAGAACTCATTGGATTTGCAACAGGTAGCACAGGAATAGATTTCACAGTTCAGAAAGATGGAGAAATGTCTGGTAAAACCATCACCTAAAATCACTTCAAAGGAAGATTGAATACATACTGAGCATACTGTTTTGGAAGCAGCAGATTGAATGAGCTAGAATATTAGTGTTTGTTGATTGTTTCTTGCTGCTTACAGCAAGAAATCACACGCAACCATTTGCAGGCAGAAATTAAAGAACTTTATGGGGTTGAAGAAACAGATTTCTTCTAGACTACAAAGAATAGGAGACAATTTAAAGAAAGTCCGTTAAGACTTCTCAGTTAAAAGAAACATAGGAATTAAGCCTTGTGGGAAATATAGATTAAGGTTGTCATATTTTTACCCAACCTTTTTGTTTCAGATAGCCTCATGATAAATGCCATTAATCTGAGAGAAAGAAACTGAGGATAAGGAAGAAAAGAAATAGGGAGACATATCTAGGCAAAAACTTACAGCATAGTTCCTGCCACCCAGAGCTTCCTAGAAGCAGATAGATCCAAAGCCCACTAAGTTTTTCAGAGAATTATATTGTCAGTGAAACTGTAGGCCTAGCCTAAAGATGCCTTTAATAGCTCAAGTCATAAAATATCCCAAGGGCTCAAAACCTGCACTAGCAGCAAGCAAACTGGAAAAGCGCAGAATGATCACCTATAAGCACTTTAGAAGTGGCCAAGGGAGAAAGTGACAAGGAGGAACATCCTAGAGGGAGTGCCTCCCAGAGAGATGAAGTCTTTTTTTTTTTTTCTTTCCCCTTGGAGACACAGAGTAACAGAGTAAACTGTGTTTTGATTGCAATCTAACATGAGGTCAAGTGTGGAATTTTCCACTTGCGGCATCCAGATTTGGGATTTTTGGATTAGGGATGCTCAACCTGTATCACATGTTCTCACTTACATGTAGAATCTCAACCAATGTAACTCAAAGAGACAGAGACTAACATGACAGTTACAGAGCCTGGGAGGTGAGGGAAATGGGGAGATAATGGACAAAGAGTATAAAATCTTTGGAGGAATATGTTTTAGTTTTTATTTTTGGTGATCTTTGGCACAGAATAGTGAACATAGTTAACGAAAATGTGTTGTACATTTCAAAATCGCTGAGAGAGTACATTTCAAATGTGCTCACCACAAAAAAGATAAGTATTTGAGGTGGTGGGTATGTTAATTAACCTGATTTAATTACTCCACATTATTTTCATAAACCATGGTAACACCCCATACCCAATAAATATATACAATTACAAATTGTCAATTTAAAATAAAATAAAAGTAATGAAGTTGGTACATTAATTAATATACCATCTGAAAGTCTAACACAATATTGGTTCCCATTAGACATTTTTTCCTCCATTTATTTATTTATTTATTTATTTATTTATTTATTGAGACAGTGTCTTGCTCTGTCACCAGGCTGGAGTGCAGTCGTGCAATCTCGGCTTACTGCAACTTCCACCTCTTGGGTTCAAGCAATTCTCCTGCCTCAGCCTCCTGAGTATCTGGGACTACAGGCACATGCCACCGTGGCCAGCTAATTTTTTTGTACTTTTACTAGAGACGGGGTTTGTCCATGTTGGTCAAGATGGTCTTCATCTCCTAACCTCATGACCCACCAGCCTCGGCCTCCCAAGGTGCTGGGATTACAGGCATGAGCCACGACGCCCAGCCTCTATTTACTTGAGTATACCTTTTATTCAAATAAATGTTTCATGTATTCAGAATTATGAAAAGGCTACCTACACACACCGTAGATAACACTGTCTCTGAATTTAAGGCATTCACAGAAAACTGAGGAAATAAGATGCTTAAAATAAAAGCCAATGATATAGTATGGGATTCAGCCAAATCTTGCCTTCAAATGCCACACTTGATTTTTTCCCACAGTTTCTATATACAACAGTAATTATAAACTTAAATACCACCCGTAACTTTTGCATATTAAATGCCACCATTTACTCCCTAGTCTCACATCTGTAAGAGAAGAGGACATTCTATGAAATGCTAAAGAAGAAAGAAAACATGGAGGAGAGAATCTGCTGTTTGCTTAGGAAAGACTTATCCAAAGACAATTGCCTTAGAAACTTTTTCTTCTTACCCAACACGATGGGACCTGGGAGCCATGCTGAGTTGTCACTAAGGAACCACCATGGGCTGAAATTCCAAAGAGAACGTGGTAGTTCCAAATTCTAAGAATACAAGTCTCACAGAGGAACTAGGATGAAGACGGAACAGTAGGTGAGGCACAGCTGTTTAGTTGGGCCAATAATCAGCAGAGCAGAAAGACAGGAGGAGAAAACGGCCATGATTTTGCAGGGGTTTTTTGTTTTGTTTTGTTTTTTAACAACTCCCGCTTACTGAGCACTCAAGATGAGCTAAGCATTGTGCTCAGTGCTTTATATGCAACATGTTATGTTTAACCCCAACACTGTTACTCTGTATTAATTACTCTATTTTACAAAACAAGAAATTTGAGTTTCAGAAAACGGAAATGATATGTCCAAGTTCACACACCTAGTACAAGGTGAAGCAGAGAGTCAAGGCAATCTGTGTGACTCCAGAAATATTGTGGCCATGTGGTCAATCATTGGAGATTCAAAACTTGTATTCTCATAAAGGTCATTAGGCAGTGAGCACCGCATTGCAGACAGAATACACAAGCTGACAAGAATTGCCCAGAGCCCATTCCTGCTAGCTATAACAGCACAACTATTCTAAACCTTGTGATTTAATTTGTTAACTTTTATTTTGCTCAGAATCTTTGGGTCAGGAATTCCAGAAGGTCTCAGCTGAGCTGTTTGAATCTGAATTACGTGGCATCAGCTGGGGTGGCTGGGGCTGAAGAATGCACTGTCAAGGACTCTTCACTCACACTCTGACACGTTGGTGCGTCTTAACTTCTGTCTCTCCCTTTCTCACTACATTGCATCTCCACACTAGCTCGGGACTGTCACAGCATGCGATCCTCAGGGTAGACATGATTCATATCAGATTGCTGGCTTCCAAGGGGGAGAAATATGAAGCTGCCAAGACAGCTAAGGCTATGCTCAAAACAACACAGCATTACTTCCACCAGATCTGTTAGTCAAAGCAATACAGAAGCTGCCTGGATTCAAGGAAGTGGAGAAATAGACCTGGTCTCTTGTTAGGGGAGTGGTCAGGTCACATTGCAGAAGAGAATGAAAAGTGGGTGACCATGAGGCCCACTTTGGAAAAGACAACCTACCCCACAGACTGACAGCTCAGGAGTCAGTGCAGCAGGACCAACAGGAAACCAGGACAGTACAGGAAGGTTATCAGACCGAACGCAAAAGTTTCCCTGACTATAAACACTTCTCATCAGGCAGTGCCAAGACAATGTCCAAATAAGCAACCACAAAGGTGAAGCAATAAAAGAAGGAAGGTTAACAAGCAGAAGTGACTTTTTTTAAAAAGCAGGAAGACCAGTACTTCAGAAAGTGGACTTGAGCTATTTGAATGCAATGACTATTTATACTGGCACTCATATGCCAGACCCAGTTTTACATGCTGGGGATACAAAGATTATAAAACACAATTCCTGACTTCTAGAAGTTCAAAGTCCAAAGGGAGTGTTATAAGACCTTTTAATCAATAGTCTCTACCAACACCTAGTCAAGACTAAAATTGTGGAAGAGAAAAGAGAAGGCAAAAAGAAAAAAAAAAAAAAAATCAAGACAAAGATAATTTTTGCTTCAAAACACCTGAATAAGGAAACAAGTTTGCGGATTCCTTGGTGAATTGGGATTATTTATCAAATATACATTTTGCCTGAATTAAACAAAATTTAAATACTTACAAATGTGCTAATTCTGAGTAGAGCAACACATAGCATTTAAAGCACCATGCATTCTTCCCCATCCTTAGTAGATAGCAGCACCCTATGCCACCGAGACTACATATGGCTTTAATATCCTTTTCAATATTGTGCTCCAAGAAGCCACTCCCAGTCTATCAAGTTGCCATACAAGAGGAAATCAACTTGCCATCTTATTGTTGTGAGGGATTTCTCAGTTAACGCTTTTGATTCTAATCTTCTGATTTGACAACCATACACATCTAAAGAAGTCCCTATGAAGTTAGGGTAAGTAGTAAAATCACCTACCTAGGGATCTTAAAAAAAAAACCCCATTTCCCAGCTGCACCCCAGACCAATTAAGTACAAATCACTAGAGAGCAATAGTATTTTTTAAAAAAACTCCCTAGGAGATGACAATATTAAGTCAAGGTTAGGAACGATTGTGCCTAAACAAGAAATGCATCTTTGAATTTCTGGGAAGAAAAGACACTGATTTTACAGCAGGCTCCCAAAGGGGAACATTTGCTGATTAAGGTTTTGTCAGATAACTGGCTTTTATATCCAATTGGTTTAAATGTCCAACTAATCTCCAACTGTAGTAGGCTTCACAATTGCATCCATAGTTAATATGCTGATAAAACCTCAGAATTAATCACTGTATTACAATCACAATTTTGATGTATTCTTGATCCTAGTAAGTTTTCATTTTACCTTAAGCAGACTAGGACAGCAAGGCGTTTTTAAAATCTAATCATAATGAGAAAAGGAGTGTAAGGCTGTTTTGTTTCTCCTCTGGCTTACTTGAAATATTGATATTACTGGAAAAAGCCACCAAACCAAAAACACCAAAGATAATAAAAATGCCCCCATTAGAAAGGAATTTATCACATCAAAATTAATGATTTTCAGCCAGTAACAATGCCACTCTTTGGTTGTCGAGTTAACTCGGTTTCAATTTAACTGAGCCACTCTATCATCTGAATCAGGACAACAGACAGAGATGAATTAAGGCGATTCAGAGGCTGCGTATACTATGTGCACTGGGTAAGAATTAATCCCAGGGAATGTTTTCATCTTTTCATTTCTCTTTCTACCCCTCTCACATGTTTCTTTAGAAATTGACTTTCTTAATTGCAATGATGCGTCATTCAGTTTACCTTACTCAATTGCTGTGATGTTCCTTTTCTTTATCTAAAAAGCACTCTTCCTACAAGGGAGAATGTTACCACACTTTCAAGGGATCTGTTTATTATGGGGGTCTCTCTTACATCTAACATTAGAATCTTTCCCTTGCCTTCACATGGAATCCATGATATTTTAACAGATGTCTTAAGCGAGTCTCTGTTTCATTCTTTATGACATTAAAAAGCTTTCATCAGTATGCAAAAACAGTTTCATATCTCCTTTTTTGTGAGATGAGTAAAACTAGGGCTAAAGGATTCACAGGAAGCTCAATTTGGCATTAATTTAGACATTGATTCAGCAGTCATTTCCTGAAAGCATAGACATCAAGGCACCCTCTTGGGTCCGAGGGATGAAAAGATGCAGAAGACAGAGTCCCTATACTCAAGAGCAATTATAGTCTCACTTGACAAAACTGACAATAGTCACACTGACAAGGTCACAAGAATAGCAAGACTGAATAGTGGTTGGAGAGCGCTTCTCTCCCCGTTTTGCTGCTAGTTAGCACCAAGGGTGGAATTTGAGGCCAGTTTCTGCACCTTTGGGTACAGTTGCACTCATGCTTTATTCCTGTAACCAGATAGTGAACATCTTGAGAACAGTTTACTTTCTTGTGTAACTGTAAATACATTTAGGAGCTTTCATGTGGCTCACTGTATAGATTACATTTGACAAACTCCTAGTATTAAATGGTAAAAGAGCAAAAAGTAACTTAAATGAAATGTTGTCTTAGTTCGTTCAGCTGCTATTAAAAAAATATCACAGACTGGGTGACTTATCAACAAAAAGCATGTATTTTTCACAGTTCTGGAAGCTAGGGAGTCCAGTGTCAAGGTGCTGGCAGATTTGGTGTCTAGTAGAAGCACATTTCCTGGTTCATAGATGGTCAGTCTATGAACATGGCACCTCACTGTGTCTCACGTGGCAAAAGGAAGCTAAATTGTTCTCTGGGGTCTCTTTTTACAAGGACTATTTTTTTTTTTTTTTTAAGATGGAGTAGCACTCTGTCACCCAGGTTGGAATGCAGTGGCATGATCTCAGTTCACTGCAACCTCCGCCTCCCGGGTTCACGCGATTCTCCTGTCTCAGCCTCCCGAGTAGCTGGGACTACAGACACCTGCCACCACACCCGGCTAATTTTTGTATTTTTAGTAGAGACGAGTTTTCACCATGTTGGTTAGGCTGGTCTCGAACTCCTGACCTTGTGATCTGCCCACCTTGGCCTCCCAAAGTGCTGGGATTACAGGCATGAGCCACTGTGCCAAGGGCTTTTATAAAGTCTCCACCTTCATGACCTAATCACCTTCCCAAAGGCTCCACCTCCAAATACCATCATATTAAGGATTAGGTTACAACGTATGAACTTGGGGAGAACAGACACATTCAGTCTATAGAGCAAATTCCATTCTTTATTTGAGTCTTTCTAAGATCATGAAAAAGGGTCCAGCCACAACTCACAGCGATACATCTCCAAATTTCTCTTACCTCCCCAGTGTCTCACACTTCACCACTGTCCTGGTGCCAAAAATATTCCTCCAGTCCAGTTCATTTCCTTCCCTCTACTCTCTCTGTCCCACCTTTCTCTCTCTCTCTTTCTCATGTCTTCCTCAGTTTTTCTTATATACGTTGACAAAGTTTTCTATTTCATTTCTTTCTCTGGCTTTCTTTGGGATTCAAGCAAGGAACCTTTCTTTCTCTCTTACCTTTTTTTGTCTTTTCCTTCTCTATCCACCTAGTCTCTCGATTCGGTTTCATAAAACTTCTGGGAATTGCACATGGAAATATAGATAAGAGTAAGGAGAAAAGGCCTGGGGACGCTTACACTTTGATCTCCTCTCTGAATTCTAAAAGCTCAGGACAGTACTGCTCAAAATCTGATCTTTAGACCCTCCAAATCAGAACTACTTGGAGGGATAGTTAAAAGTGAAGATTATCCAAGTCTTTTGGTTTGAAATCCTACCTTAACCCTATTGACATCTCTGGGGAAGGAGCTCAGCCATCTGCATTTTAGTAAGCACCCAGGAGGGTGTTTAAACCATTTGAGAATCTCTGCTATGTAAATAAGAAGGTGTAAGGAGTTGATTGAGAGCTGCAGTTTCCAAGGAAGTCTGCATGGAAGACTATGCTTTTCAGTCAAGTCTGGAAGAGTGAGTAGGATTTAGATAAGTGGAAGATATAAAGGAAGTACAAAGGTAATCCAAGGCAGGACCCCTGGGCCACGGACTTTTACCAGGGTCTGTGGCCTGTTAGGAACCAGGCTGTGTAGTAAAAGGTGAGTGACAGGTGAGCAAGCATTACGGCCTGAGCATTAGATTCTCATAGGGGCTGAAACCCTATCATGAACTATACATGTGAGGGATCTAGGTTGTGCACTCCTTACGAGAAACTAAAGCCCAATTATCTGAGGTGGAATAGTTTCATCCCGAAACCATCCCCTCCAGCCCCACAGCTGTGGAAAAAATTGTCTTCCACAAAACCAGTCCCTGGTCACAAAAAGGTTGGGGACTACTGTTCCAGGGAAATACACGAAGCAGAGAGGAATGTGATAGTTAAAATTTATGTAAATTACATGAGGAGTGAGAGAATGTTTGTGTATGGGGGGGTTGGGGAGAGGCGGGGAGAGAGAGAGAGAGATGAGTTCTCCATAACTGAAAGAAATCTTTATGGTTTCCTAAGTGTCCAATGTGTTTCAGACTCTGAATGTTTATCTTCAGCTCCTCTACTACAGCTCAGAAAATTATTCCTGTTTTCAGTGTCTTTGTCATTGCTTGCTAACAATCTTCAAATGTTTGCTTTTAGTTTCTCATATATAGTGAATGACTAAAGCTCTAGTTTAATCATCTCCATCAGTGTTTTAATTTATCCAGATTTTGTGCTAAGCTTACATAAGAATGTAAACCACTAAGTTGACATTAACCATGCTCTGCTAAAGTGAAGACGTTTAGATGAATGTCCACTCTTACTGTAACCAGCTCTAACGATGTGAGGTATTTTAAAAGACATTCTACTAATGGGTAGTCTTCTGAGAATAAAAGTCATGAAAAAGTGTTTAAGAAGATGGTCTTGGTGTCATGTAGACAAGATTCCATCTTTGGGCCCTCACTGTGTGACCTTAGATAAGACTTTTAATTTCTCTAAGCCCTAGTTTCCTTACCTATCAAATTAGGATAAGAACAACCACAGTGTGATGTTATATGAGAATTAGATGAGATCTTATATGTAAAGCACTTGTCACAGTGTCTGACACGTGGCAAACATTCAAGGAGTTGTATTATAGTTATCGTTATTTAGCCCATTGCCTGTATGCTATCATTATTTAGTCTATTGCCTGTATGCTAATATATTAACTCATGTTAATGTAGCTAATGTAATGGATGGTAAGCATTATGTATTTGAAGGGGTTTGTGTAGTGTTTAATACAATAGTCTCTGGAATCAGGCTGTTTGACATCAAATCTCTCTGGACTTCACCAATATCAGCTGAATGACCTTAAGCAGCTCACATAAACTCTCTCTTCCACAGTTTCCTCAACTTCTATGCAGTAAGACTGTCTTCATAGGTAGTTGCAGAAAGTTAATTAAATAATTCATAGAGTGCATTTAGAATCATAATTGTTAGCTATGATTATCATTATGTTAACAAATGTCTAAAAATACATATTTTCTGTGAAATTCTGATGAGGAAGGTGTCCAAGTTTAAAACTTGCACCATGACTCCTAGACAAATATAGAATGAATACGTGACAGAGATTTATTAACTCATTAATGAAGAAATCAATAAGATGGTAAACTGGTCCCAAGATCGTGAAAAGATAACTTATAAAAGAGAAAATAAAATACTAAAAATACATAATAGGGATTTTTAATAATCAATGTTAAAAACAACTGGTTAATATTCTACATGACAATAAAACTATAGCTCTTGGAGTTCTCTTTTCTACTATACACAAATCTATAAGTAAACATGTAAATTCATAGTGTCCAGGTCTAGTCAATCAGTAAATGGGTACATTTTCCTAAAGTAATAACTAATGCTTGGATGGGCCTGTTAAACAATGCACCAGTGTGACATTGAATAAAAAAACCATACACACTTTTGCTTTACTTTTAAGTTTCAAAAATTTTTAAACAGATATATTTATACTGGTAATTAGGCTATAAACAGGTTGAAGTAGGGATTTTATCTTCTATATTTTGAATGTTTCTTGCAATATTTATTCTATACCACTTAATAAATATCTATGATAGGTTTCCATGTTAAGTTCCAGGCATAAGAAGAAAAGGAAGAAAAGATCTCTGCTCTTGAAAGATTCACAGATAGGTGGATATATTCAATACATTCTTGTTGACTGATGGACAAGATATGTACTATATTTGTTAAAGTATTTCAGAGTCTAGAACCTGGAGTCAGACTGCTTGAATTGGACACTATCTGACTGTATTGCCTTGGTGAGTTTTTTACTGCCTCTAAGGTTCAGTTAGGTCAACTGTAAAATAAAAGTTAATAATAGCACCTCATAAAATATGTAAGATTATTAAATGAGTTAATACTTATAAAGCCACTAGAACATTGCAAGTATACAACAAATGTTAGCTAGCATTGTTATCACTACAATAAAGTATTGCAAACTGCTTGGCTGGGTTTCAAAGACAAAACTTGCTTGATCCTAAAATCTTGACAAGAAACTTAATGTCTAAGTGATGGAAGGCACTCAAATATTTAGCAAATGAATGAATGAAGTGAAGGATTGAATGTTGATATTTTTCGTTAATGCCGGAAAATAAGGCAACCTATCTCCCTTCATCTCCATATGACAACAATTTTCCAGTGTAAGTAGCACATGATAGTCAAAACTTCACCACGACCTTTCTGAATTTCTACAATTTAACACAGTTGTTAGTGTATCCATAGGCCTAGCATCCTATGACTTGCAAATAATTGTTGAAAATTAAGTTCCAAACAAATTACTGAGCTGAGAGTTAATTATAAGAACCAGGAATACCAAATAAAAGTGTTCTCAAAATGTTGTTTACTTTTTAGCCTATTGTTTGCTTATAACCTTCTTATCCTTCTTCCAATTATCAGCAGAAACCAGATTCCCTCAAACAATCCATTTGGCTTTCAAACTACAGAGGCTTGAGTCTGCAGTGCTTACATTGCTCAAAACGGGGGTGTGTACTATTATAAATGCTTCCCAAAGAGTTTAAAAACTCTTTGATTCTGGATCTTTCTTTTTTTCTCCTAAGTTTCTCAAACCTCCAAATTGTCAGCTGCAATGGTAGGGCTACATAGTACAGATAAAAGAACCATGACTTTCGAATCAGAACACATTAGAAGTTGATTTGCAGGAAAGACCATTGACAGTTTGACCATTTAGAATTTTTCCCATAACATTTACACAGATTTGCCTGAATCCAGTTTTCCGATCTGAGCACTATAATGGGGAAGAGATTATATTTATTTCCAGGAACCCCCACCTAGATGATATCCTTTACCCTTTCTTATTCCCACTAAGAGATCTTAAAATCTCTGTTATTGTGTGAGTTACTTATTTAGTGACTAAGTTACTTGTTTGATTCTTTCAGTAGGCAGTGAGATTACTGAGTACCAAATTCTACTTATTTTTATAACCATAATTCTTAAAGTGGTATCTGGCATACAGTTGGCATTTAATAAATGTTCAATATACTACAATCTCATTGTTGCCTACTTAGACAGTATGAGCTACTCATACCATCTAAGTCATCCAGCAGAAATCCCCACTGTAGCTTATAGACACAGGTAGGGTTTACCCATTGGTCCTAAGGGCCTTCTGCACCTATAATTCTTTTTTTCTCTTGGTACTTATTAGAAATGTTTTATTTTATAACATTCGTTGAAGCTCCACCCCACCTGACTTAATCCCTCTTCCCTCCAATCACCCTAAGTGCCTCAGAGTGGTGCCACATTTGTGTCCCTCTCTTTCCTGCTCTGAAATGTTCTGCATATACTGATTGTGTGCCTCATCATTACGTCTCCTTTTTTTTTTTTTTTTTTATGCTCCACGGTGCCCAGTGCTATGCATAGAAAAAGAGCTCAAAGGTTTTTTTTTTTTTTTTTCAAATTGAGTTTGCTCACATCTCATAAACCAATCTCTTCCAGCAATTGCAATTGAAAGTGCCTCGTGTAAAATTGAAATCTCAAGCATAAGGATGCCTAGAATATGTGATCATGATCATAAAGCCAGTTAAATAGATTCCTTTCACTTTCAAAAGCTTAAGAAACTAGTAACTGATT
Organism: Colobus angolensis palliatus; assembly: GCF_000951035.1. Lineage (NCBI taxonomy): Eukaryota > Metazoa > Chordata > Mammalia > Primates > Cercopithecidae > Colobus > Colobus angolensis. Next base: position 9,229,399 of record NW_012114711.1, on the reverse strand, counting down.
CAAAAATGTTAACTTGTGGCTCAATTATAAAACAAAACTAAAAATACTACTTTTTAAAACCTGCTCCTCCTCTTTCTTCCTCCCACCCACGGTCATCTCATTACTAAGGTGTTTAATGCAAAAGCTAGTTTGTTTCTTTTTTCTTTATTTTTTCAAGTTTTTAATTTAGAAGAAAACTGTTTAGAACCAGTTTTAAAGACATAAAATTGCATTTCTATGCTTTTCAAAGGGGGAGAAAATTGATTGACTGATCCCATGTCTCTTCTGAAATGTCTCTTCTGAAATCTTCCTTATCTCCTGCTAATTCATTTATGCAATCATCACACTCCTTTTCTTCCTAGTGTCTCTCTCTGTCTGCCCTCCACCTCTAAAATTTGAGGGTAATCATTTTGACCTTCCTTGAAGTAAACCTAACTCCACTGAGAAATTTATGACCCACAGAGGCTCAAAATAAATACATTAAAAAAACAAAACAAAACAAAAAAACATGCCAAGCTGCCTGGAATAACTGTTCACTGATGTCTTTCTGCAAGTTCATTTAGATCCTGAAACTAATCTGAAAACCACTATACCTCAGAAACTTTAGGAAAGCATATCACTTCATCCCATTAGCAGTGTCTGAGTACTCCAAGCCACAAGTTATAAAGATAGCACACATCTTCCCGTAATATGCATGTCTGGGCCACAGTAGGTAATACCTACAGGACCCCTGTAATGGAAAGAAAAAGACAAAAATCACTTTGATATTTTCAAATAAAGTAAAATACAAGCCTTGCAGCATTAAAGTATGAACTCACAAATGCATGGCCAGATCTAGATGAGAATAAACACTTCAAGGACGGACTGTTGCTGGTTACTGCTATTAAAGTTGTGAGGTTGGAAATATCTGATTTGATTTATATGGGACCTCTCTTCCTGAAAGCACAAAGGGCATGTACACATTGATATATCTCATTTAACCCCACCGTTTTTATACTGGAAAATTCCAAGATAATCAGAACAAAATTGCTTCAAGTGTAAAATTTGATTTGGAGGCAAATGTCTTCTCTTAGGAACTAACAGCATCCCTAAGAATGACAAACTGATAGTGAAGGAAGCAATAACTCAGAGGAAAGAGAAGGAGGAAGATGGCATTTTTCAGAAATGAAGTTGCCATGTAGATACACAGAGTAGACAGGTAAGAGAGAACCAAGGGTTGGATTAGGCATGAATAGAAGAGAAAAATAAGATAGAGGATAAGAAAGAAAGAGAAGAATATATTGTAGACGATTAGTCAGTTAAATTGGAGTAAATTTAGAAGACCAGCTAGCTTTGGCATCCACCAAGACTCTGTTTTCTAATTGCTCTGACATTCCCTTCTTAATGAGGAACAGTCATAAATGATAATGACCAGGTAGTTTCATAGATAATTTTCTAATGGGTTCTGGTAGCTGCTTTAGCTCCTCAGTCAGGAACAATCATAAATGACAATGACCAGGTAGTTTCATAGTTGATTTTCTGCTAGGTTCTGGTAGCTGCTTTAGAACTGCTAACTTCTGAGGGTTTCTGTGTTTTAGGCTGGTTGCAGACCACTGCAACTGGGACCTACCATAGTATAGTTAGAAAAGGACAGAGGATATATATTTCTTCTCCCACGTATGCAAAGAATTAGTAACTTTGAGTTTTGGTTTCACAGTCCAAGGTGTTTCAGAGTCTGGTATAGTCTATTTTAAAGGACTTAAATTCATGGCAAATTGGAGGAAAAAGTTTCCCTTGAGAAGTAGGCATCAGAAAGCTCTTCTTCTAAACCCTTCTCAGGTGGGTTCCCTTCATGAGGGAAGGAAGAATAATTAGAATAAAACTAGAAGTTTCACAAGTGTCCACCTCTGACTCAGGTTTTGAGAAGGACGTCGCTCACTCCCATGGTTTAATGCACGCCTTGTGACTGAAAAACTAAAAACTGAATTATTTTACTTCAAAGCTTTCTGTCTTTTCTATGTTATAACTGGACATTAAAGAGTCACAGATACTGGGCCACAGAAACATTAACAAAAAAGTAGATAAATGACGAATGATGTATTAGTCCGTTTTCATACTGCTGATAAAGACATACCCGAGACTGGGAAGAAAAAGAGGTTTAATTGGATTTACATTTCCACATGGCTGGGGAGGCCACAGAATCATGGCAAGAGGTGAAAGGCGCTTCTTACATGGTGGTGGCAAGAGACTTATTCACAATCATGAGAACAGCATGGGAAAGATCAGCTCCCATAATTCCATTGCCTCCCCCTGGGTCCCTCCCACAACATGTGGGAGTTCTGGGAGATGCAATTCAAGTTTAGATGTGAATGGGGACACAGCTAAACCATATCAAATGAATATGCTGGAAATGAGGAAAACAAAAATCAAAAGGTACAAAAAAAGGGAAAAAAAAAAAAGAACAGAGGATGCATAATGATGATTAATGGTGGTAAGGAGAAAAACAAACAGAAATTTGGTAAATAGCCATGACTGGGAACCAGGGCCAGCTTCGTGGGTGTACAACCTGCACAACTGCACAGGGCCTGCACTTAGATGGTCCCCATGCTTGCTTTAATGTTTCTACTACCATCTTGAAATAATTTTCTAACAGGGGACCTTGCAAATGTAACTGGTCCTGCTGAAATCATATCTATTTTCTATATTCAGCACCTGAATGGACAAGTTACTTAACATTTTTCAACCTAGTCTCCTCATGTGTGAAGTGGTAATAGTGGTAGCATCTAGCTCATCAGACTCCTGGGAAGATTCAGTGAGATAATGCATGCAAAGTGCTTACCGATGTGCCTGACAAATCTTAAGTCCATAATAAAGGTTGGCTTTTGTCTTCATTGTTACAGGTTATATTGGATAGTGAGGCACAGGGGAATGCTGCCAACTACCTGGAGGGTCAGGCAGGTACACTGCATCTATTCTTATAGCTGCATCATCCCAGCTCAGGGAATAATGACAGCAGTATATGGAAAATATAATCCAGGCCACAAGGCCAATCGCTCTTGTTCTATGGAAAATGTGTCTGCACGCTTTCTGAACTCCCCATCCATGAAATATGTTCTAGGCCTGTTTCCTCAACTTCCCAGTAGCACAGGCGCCCAGATTCTCAGCCAAAGGAACCCACAAGTCTCACTGCTGCCCTGACTCATTTCCTCCCTCTGCCGACTTTCGAAAGCATAACATTTGCCTCTCTGCTCTGATTTTAAAACGTGCTGTGCTCTGATTCCCAAAGCAGAAACTGGGAATGAGAAATTTGCCTTCCCAAATGCTTATTTTTTAAGCTGATATTTCTATTTCCCCTTTTTTTCATTGGAAGATATATTTGCACCACATTCTCTGCAAACAAACTCCAGACTCTTCTGTTGTGACATTTCTTTATCCTCACCTTGGGCTCACTCATCCCCAAAGCCAAAGTCCACAAAGGGGAGATCCTAGGGCTCAAGTCTTTGAATCATTTCCGAAGACCCAGAGCTATACACTCTTTTTCTCCCCATGTGGGCTGGAGCTCAGGGGACTGTTGCCTAGTTGCAAGGGGCTCTGGAAATTCAGCAGAGTCTTTAAAATACTTGAAACATAATAAGAAAATTCTACTGTTTGATTTCAGAAAAGATTGGCCCAGCAGGCACTATGAAAGGATGGTGGGAATATTGAAAAGAGACAGGCAGGAGGAAAAACACAAAAATAAACAATGGAATGATACAGGATATTATTATTGTAACTCTGTCCTAGCTTTATATGACAACGCACACACACACAAAAATGCCAGTGTAAGACAATGAAAGTATCTCAACAACTTCAAATGTTCTATTTTTCTTTGTGGAATGTTGCAAAAGAAAAATTACTTTTGATTATATACCTGTGTCGGAACCTGCTTTCTTATTTAGGGTTTGACACCTACACCACATTCAAAGTCTGGCAAGAATAATTTATGGAGCAAGTTCAAAAAAATTGTTTAAAGATGATCTCCTAGGATCAGGCTCAGGCACTACATTCCGGGGTTCATACTAGGAGTTGGAAATGGGAAGCAGTAGAAGGAACAACGTATTACAGGTCTAAGTAAAACTGAATTACTGTTCTACTATACAACCAAGTCCTCTTCCTCCTGCCCATCATCTCTCTTTGCTATGGGACAATTGACAGACAAATGTGATTGCTTTTGATTCCTTAAAGTCACATAAAAGGGTATATCATATGGGCCTTTATTTCTGGTTTACCCAAGTTGACTGTAGGCTCAAGTCTAAACTTTTATGGCCTCCTTACCAAGAGAAGGATGCAGAGCTTTTATGGGCCTCCATCTACATAGAAAACAATCAGGTCTTAACATGTAGACTCAAAGGTTAAGTGAAATTGTAGAAAGCATTCTAAGTTATACTGAGTCCTTCAATCCCCAGAGTTAGGAAATTAAAATCACAATAGTATTCACATTATTTTTTTTCTGTGACCTTTAACCTTTGGCATGCACATATTAGGACTTATGCAGTTTAATACAGCTTTCCAAATAACTTTATGGTATCAAAAGTAATCACATTTGTCTGTCAATTGTCCCATGGCAAAGAGAGATGATGGGCAGAAGGAAGAGGACTTGGTTCTACAGTAGAATTCCACTGCAGAATTATTTTTATTGCCCTGTTTAATCAAACACCATATTCTGGGTAGAACACATGTATCAATAAAGGCAAAAGCAGAAAATTTTTCTGCATGTTCTTTTATTTAGGGAGTTGTGAAGTTTCACTTGTGAAACCCATCAACTTGTTTAAAAATATCTTGGGGTCATAGACCCCTTGATGTTCAAATACCTAATATGTACCCCCTACTCAAAAAAAGTCATGTTTTTAGGAGAATCATCTTTTAAGTATTTCTATACCCCTCCAGGGATTAGGAAAAAAAAATGTTTAAGGCTGGTTCCATTCCTCCAGAGTGGCTCTACCAGATGGGAAATATGTACAAGTCATAAGACCAGAGATACTGTTGTATAAGAATGTAACCACCCAGTGGGTTCACCTTGCCCGCTGCCTAGACAGAGTTGATTTATCAAGACAGGAATTGCAATGGAGAAAGAGTAATTCACACAGAGCTGACTGCGCAGGGGACTGGAGTTTTATTATTACTCAAATCAGTCTCCCCAAGCATTCAGGGATTGGAGTTTTTAAGGACAATTTGGTGGGTTAGGGGCTAAGGAAGTGGTGAGTGCTGATTGATCAGGTTGGAGATACGATCATAGCTGATCAAGATGCATTTTTCTTGCTGTCTTCTGTTCCTGGGTGGGATCACAGAACTGGTTGAGCCGGATTACCAGTCTGGGTGGTGTCAGCTGGTGCATCAAGTGCAAGGACTGCAACATATCTCGAGCACTGATTTTAGGTTTTACAATAGTGATATTATTCCCCAGGAACAATTTGGAGATGTTCAGATTCTTGCCACCAGAGGCTTTATGGCCCCTAAACCATAATTTCTAATCTTATAGCTCATTTGTTAGTCCTACAAAGGCAGACAGGTCCCCAGGCAAGAAGGGGATTTTTTGGGGAAAGGGCTGTTATCAATTTTGTTTCAGAGTTAAACTAAAAGCTAAATTCCTTCCCAAGGTTAGTTCGGCCTATGCTCAGGAATGAATTAGCACAACTTAAACGTCAGAAGCAAGATGGAGTTGGTTAGGTCTGATCTCTTTCATTGTCATAATTTCCTCAGTTATAAATTTTTGCAAAGGTAGTCTCAAGTAGTGTCAAAGTAGTCTCCAGAGAAGAGATATTCACTCTTCCCACTGACTGAATGGGGTATTCATCCCACTCACAGAATATAGCAGATATGTTTAAGAGAAAATTAATCTTTATGGTATTAGACTATGTTTTCATTCAAATTATTTCAGAAGGAAACTATAGCTTCAGGATACAGAGAGATCAAATTCGAATTACCTGCTCTATCCCTCTGCCAAGGGAAGCCTAAAGAAACTGTCTGCAAAACACAAGAAGCACCTGGTATCTTGTAATTCTGTGGGGAGAGGGATGGGTCCTAACAAAGGATCCAAAGACACTGAACTTCACTAGAAGGCTGGAATGGAAACAGGTGAGAAAGAGGACTTAGTAAATTGAACAGAGGTCTCTTGGAATTTCCTCTGAAGGCATCCTTCTTTATGGTCTTGTCCTCGTGTGATGGCTAATTTCATGTGTCAACTTGACTGCGTCATGGAGTGCCCAAATATTTGGTCACACATTATTCTGGGGGTTTCCATGAGGATGTTTTGGAATGAGTTTGACATTTAAATTGATAGACTGAGTAAAGCACATCGTGCGCTCTAATATGGAGCCTAGAAGCAACAGAACTCCTGCCTGCCTGCCTGTCTTGAGGCAGAACATTGGTCTTTTCCTACCTTTGAGCTTACACTGAAATATCAATGCTTCCGGGGTCTTGACACTGCCAGTCTTAGCACTGAAACTTACACTGTCGGCTCTCCTGGGTCTCCTGCTTGTTGAATCATTCCGCTGATTTTTGGACTCACTTGCCTCCTTACTTATGTGAGCCAATTTCTTAGAATACATTTCCTTATAAATATACATACTTATTACACACACACACACACACACACTCTTTATTGGTTTTTCTTGTTTCTCAGAAGAATCCCAATTAATACCCTTCCCTTAAAATAATAATGGAATGTGTTATCTAAGTAAGAAGCACAGCTCTTGACAGTCTGACTTGGTACTGCTTGGGGCAAGTTTTTGAACATTTCCTCAGTAAAACACCATTTTAATGATTTATTAAGTCAAAGTATTTTCTCACTTAAAAAAAAAAAAAACAGTGCTCTACAAGAAGGATAACATTGCTCTGTGTTCATCTGTTGGGCACAAAATGAGTTCTTCGCAAATTACTAGAAGGATATATGTCGATACCAGCAAAAGGTATCCCAGTTGTTAAGAGGGACCATGACAATTATTTTTATTTTGCCTGCTTCATATTTACATAGAAAACTTGGAACAGAAAATGTGTGGCCATGTGGAGGATGGGTAGGGTCACAGGGGTTCCATGCATATATTGGCACAATCTCCTTCTTGATTCCCCATGAATCCCAGTTTCTGAATCTCTGCCTTCTATACTTTTATACCTGTACTTGTCAATTTATACTTTTTCGTTCTCCAAAATTAACACTGAAATTTCTTAGCTATAAACTGACCCTCCTGGAGATTTATAAAATAGGACTTTTATTTTCAGAACAGGAATCTTAAAACCTGTATCCTAGTACAGCTCCTCAAAAAGAAACAACTAGATCCAAGCAGATGCCCCAAAAGAGGAAGACAGGACAGTTAATGGTTCTCTTCTCGAAGCCCTAAGTCTGTCATAGCCTTACCAATTCTCCCTCTAGCTGTCACCCAAAGCTGTGAACAGAGGAAAGTGGCCCTTCAACAGATTTCTGTGAATGAATGAGGCAGGTTCAGAAAGAGTCAGGGTTTAAGGAGTGAATATCACAGGTTAGAAGCCACCGAGGAGCTAGCCATATTATCATATCTCCTTAAACCTACCTTGTGGCTGAAAAGTTGGACAGTTCTGAGAAAGCTCTCAGACCTCCAGGGTCCTGGGGTCTCCTTGGCTTTCTGGTGCAGGCAGAAGAAACACTGTCATGGAAGTCACAAGGTCCAGACTTCAGTCCCAATTCTCCTACAAACGAAAACAAAGGGATAAACAAAACTAGTAACTTTAAAAAATTGTAACACATTCTTTTTTTTAAAATGAAGCCTTACACCAAAATTTAGAATATAAAGGGATGAAAGTGTAGGCACTTGATGGATTTCCAGTAGCCCTTAAGGTGCTTCCCTTAAACAATTAGTACACAGTTTATAAACCAATGAGCTTGGTTTAGAGAGTATTCCAACCTAACTGAAAAGCCTTTTTATATAACATGAATTCCTGGGCTCCACTCCAGATCTACTGACTTAGAATCTCAAGGGGCTGAACACAGAAAATTCTACTTTCAGCAAGCTCTCTGGGAATTCTTAAGGTGCACAGCTGTCCGCTATGAACTGGTGTTTGGAATTACTACAGTAGAACTGCTCTAATACTTTTTCAAGTGCTCAAAAAGACAACCACCACCAAATAACATATGATTCCTTCTCCACAGTATCATATTATTTTTATTAGCTTCAAATTACCATATTAAAAACAGATGGCTTGCAAATTGCACCATCATTCCACCTGGGTTAGATGTGCTTAAGCAATAAGAGGCAAATCATGGAATTACTTGCAAGGATTTTCCATTCCTACCCTCTTCTCAAACGTTTCTCCTTTTCCACTGGTTCTTTCAAAGGATATTATCTCTTCTGAGAGAATAAAAGGGGCCACAAATGACCCTTGAAAATACATCCCACAAATATGTGAGATGCACTGCAGGGGGTCTAGACTCTCAGATGAGGATACTGAGACACTATTTCCAGGACTGGTTACTAAGGTATTGAAAACTCATTCCAAGGAGACATTGAAACCAAAACAAATTTTACACTATCAACTTTCAACATGGAGGTAATACAGGTATACCTTCAAGATAACTGCAAATTTGGTTCCAGACCATTGCAATCAAGTGAATATCGCAATAAAGCAAGTCACACAAGTTTCTTAGGTTTGTTTCCCAGTGCGTATAAAAGTTATGTTTACACTATAGTCTATTAAGAGGGTATTGTGCCGAACCCCTGTTAACCTCAATAGGGAAGACACCAGGTTTAAGGGACTGAAGAAGAGGCCAGAGCCAGCAAAGAAGTTGTGAGATTTTTTATTAGGAGCCTACATACAAGGGAGAGAGTCTAGTGGTGCCAGTCTAGAAAGGAAAACAATCTTACATACAGAAACATTTCAGTGGCAGTGGGCTGGACAAGATACCTGCCTTACCTAAAGTCCAGTGGCAGCAGGCTAGAAAACATATCTGCATGGCCCAGTGGCAGTGGGCTGGGGAGGAAAACTGCAACTCCTTATTAACAGCATACAGTTTATATGGCATTTTCACTTAACACTCTCCTCTTAATGACCTTCACCCAGCAACCTTTGTTTATCTCAAAACTCAGGGCCATGATTCCCTGTACAGTCTATATTCCACGGGAAAGGCCAGAGGCTCAGATGTTCCTCATAGTCAATGAGGAATGAATCTCTGGGTTGGCCACTCCTGGATTCCCTTGCTCAGAGCACACATTCAGGTGTGTCTATCACACAGGATCATTCTAAGAGTATACTTAAGGTTTTGCTTTCAGGTGCATTTACCCTACAGCATACAATAACATTATCTCTAATATGTACATGATACATCCTTCATATATATATATATATATGTAGACATATATATGGAGGATATATTATATACATAAGGATATATTTATGGAGGATATATATTATATATTATATATAATTTGTATTATATAGAGGATATTATATGTAATTTATCTATTATATATAGAGAGGATACATTATATAAATACATATCCTCTATATATATCCTTAATTTAAAAATATTTTGTTACTAAAAAATGTTCATGGTCATCTGAGCATTCATTGAGTCATAATCCTTTTGTTGGTGAAAGGCTTTGCCTCAATGTTGATGACTGCTGACTCATCAAGATGGTGGCTGCTGAAGATTGGGGTGGCTGTGGCGATTTCTTAAACCAAGACAACAATGAAGTTTGCTGCATCTCTGACATTTTCTTTCACAAGAGATTTCTCTGTAGCATGCAATGCTGTTTGATAACATTTTACCCACAGCACAACTTCCTTCAAAATTGGAATCAATCCTCCCAAAACCTGCCACTGCTTCATCAACTAAGCTAATGTAATATCCTAAATAACTTGTTTTCTTTTCAACAATAATCACACCGTCTTCACCAGAAGTAGATTCCATCTCAAAAAACCATTTTCTTTGCTCATCCATAAGAAGCAGCTCCTCATCTGCTCAAATTTTATCACGAGGTTGCAGTAATTCAGTCACATCTTCAGGCCTTATTCTAATTCTAGTTCTCTTGCTATTTCCACCATATCTTTAGTTCTTCACCTCCTCAAGGTCATCCATGAAGGTTTCACCTCCTCAAGGTCATCCATGAAGGTTTCAATTAACTTCTTTCAAATTCTTGTTAATACAGACATGTTGACCTCCTTCTGTGAATCATGAATATTTTTAATGACATCCAGAATGGTGAATCCTTTCTGGAAGGTTTTTGATTTACTTTGCCCAGATCCATCATAGGAATCACTATGTGTGGCAGCTATAGCCTTACAAAATGATTTCTTAAATAATAAGACTTGAAAGTCAAAATTACTCCTTAATTTATGGGCTGTAGAATGGATGTTGTGTTAGCAAAGAAAAGCAACATTCATTTCCTTGTACATCTGTAACAGAGCTCTTGGGTGACTGGGTGTATTGTCAATAACCAGTAATATTTTGAAATAAATCTTTTCTGAAGAGTAGTTTTCAACAGAAGTCTTAAAACATTGAGTAAACCATGCTGGATGCACTGTCATCCAGGATTTGTTGTTTCATTTATAGAGCATAGGCAGGGTGGATTTAGCATAATTCTTAAGGTCCCTGGGGTTTTTGAAATGGCCAATGGGCACTGGTTTCAATTTAAAGTCACCAGATTCCCTAAAAAGAGAATCTGCCTGTCCTTTGAAACTTTGAAGCCAGTTATTGACTTCTCCTCTCTAACTATGAAACTCTTAGATATTTCTCCTAGGCATCTTTCAATATAAAGCAACTTTGTCTACATTGACAATGTGTTGTTTAGTGTAGCCACCTTCATCAATACTACTAGGTTAGATCTTCTGGATAACTTTCTGCAGCTTCTACATCAGCACTTGCTGCTTCACTTTGCAGTATTATGTTATAGAGACAGCTTCTTTTCTAAAACTTCATGAACCAACTTCTGCAAACTTTCTACTTTTTTTCTGCAGTTTCCTCACCTCTCTCAGCCTCCATAGAACTGAAGAGAGTTACGGCCTTGTTCTGGATTATGCTTTGGCTTTAGGGAACATTGTGGCTGGTTTGGTCTATCCAGACCATTAAAATTTTCTCCATATCAGCAATAAAGGCTATTTTGCTTTCTTATCATTTGTGTGTTCACTGGAGTATCACTGTTAATTTCCCTCAAGCACTTTTCCTTTACATTTACAACTTGGCTAACTGGCACAAGAAACCTAGCTTTCAGTCTATCTCTGCTTATGCCTTCCTTACTAAGCTTAATCATTTCTAGTTTATGATTTAAAGTGAGATGAACAACTCTTCCTTTCACTTGAACACTAAGAGGCCTTTGAAGGGTTAATAACTGGACTCATTTCAATACTGTTGTGACTCAAGGAATACAGAAGCCTGAGGAAAGGGAAAGAGACAGGGAACTACCAATTAGTGAAGCAGTCAGAACACTTAGAACATTTATGAAGCAAGTTCACCATCTTACGTGGGCATGGTTCATAGCACCCCAGAACAATTACAACAGTAACATCAAAGATCACAGATCTCACAGATCACCGTAACAGATACACTAATAATGAAGAAGTTTGACATATTGAGAGTATTACAAAAATGTGACAGAGATAAAAAAGTAGACTCATGCTGTTGGGAAAATGGCACTGATAGATTTGCTCAACATGGGCTTTTGAAAAACATGTATCTGTGAAGCACAATTAAATGAGGTATGCCTGTATATGTAAAGAAAGTGGTAAGGTTCCTGATATATAAGTGCACAATGAAGGTTAACTATCATTAGCATTATTGTTTATTGTCATATTAACAGAAACAGGTTGAGGCACTTGTCTGGCAAGTTGTTTACACAACTTTTCATATGATAATGAAAATTATCACATGAAAAATTTTTATGTGTTAATGTTCCATAATCAGCATTCAAGATATTCCTTGATTGGCTGTCTTCAAAAAAAATGGAGAAAATGCTGAGAACCCCAAAATAGTGGTTGTCTAACTTTAGTGTGTATCAGGATATGTTAGAAGTCTTGTTAAAACATTGATTGCAGTTGAAACTCTTACAACTATAAGTAGAGATCTTTGCATTTCAATATATGTAAATTACACCTCCATTAAAAATAAAAACAATCTCCAGAACTCTCAAGGTCATGAAAAACAAGGAAAGCCAGAGAAGCTGTCACAGCCTGCCTAGGAGACATGAGGACTAAATGTGATATCTTAGATGAGAGCCAAGACCAGAAAAAGTGAAAAATAAGTGAAATCCAAATGAAAAAAAAAGAAAAGAAAAAATCAGATTGCTGAGTCCAGCCCCAGAGTCTCTGATTCAATAGGTCTGGGGAAGGGCCCAAGAATGTGCATTTGTGGTAAGTTCCCCAGTGATACTGATGCTGCCAATCAGGGGACTCCATGCTGAGAATCACGACACTAGAGCATGCCTCACATTCCGTGATGCCTAGAGGGGTACACTTTGTGACCAAGCCTGACGACTATGTTTGGAGGAGAATTGTCTGTAAAATTTTCAGTGAATAACCCTATCCTGAGTTGAAACTGGTTAGTCAAAAACATTTTCAAATGTTCCAAGCTTTAGAATGTGTGGTATTATAATTAGATCATTTTCTGTTAAAAAACACACACACATACACACGCACACACACACACACACACACATACAATCTATACTCCTTGATGCAGTAAGAAGAATTTATTGGCTTGTATAATTGGGAAGTTTGAGGCACAGGTGTATCCAGAGGATAATACAATATGTTCCAAGCTCCCACTCTCTTCATCTCTCTTGGTTCTGCTTCTGAGCCTTTTTCTTTGTGAGCTGACCTTAGTACCTCTTGCCAAGGACAGCTCTCTCTTCAACACGCAAGATAGAAGGCACCTCACAGCTCACAATTACAAGGAAGAGAGCCACAATGTCTCCTGGTATCCTCAAGTGACATCTCATAGATCTATGACTGGCCCTACTATAAACACATACCCACATTTTAGACCAATCACTATAAACAGAGGAAACAAGTACCATGATTGGCTAGCAGTTGGTTATATGACCCATATGGTGGCTGGACAAACACTCAACACTTTGATTGAGGTGTGTGGCAGAGGCAACTGTATAGTGGTAGCCAATTCCACAGTCAGGAAAGAAAAAAAAATCTAAGAAAGAGGACCACGCTTTGAAAATAGAGAATGAACTCTAACAATGGAGAGAACAGTAGAAATGCTGAAGACAGGAAACTGGGAGTAATAGAGCAGGCAACCCCAGTTTCAATGAATTCAAAACTGTAAGCTCATCCCTGCCACAGCACCCTACAACAGAAAACTTTTAATAGGAAGCCTATTCTTTCAACTGCTTGATGATATCACATTCCTGTCACTACCACCACTTCTGCTACCTGGAATTCTACATACTGCCACTGCTATTTCCAAACCAGTGAAGTCTCTGTCACATGGCAGACACTCAGTATATGTTATTAAATAAATGATCAAAAGAAAGAAGTAGACAAACCAAGTTGAACCTGGGTAGGTCAGGTGAGCTTTCTGAACCCATTTTTTCATCTAAAAAACAAAACAAAACCAGAATATATTTTTTGATTACTCTTGAGGGTGGATTTGAGAATTAAACACAATAAAAATGTACCTCTGAAAATTGACAATAAAAATACAAATGCAAGGTACTATTATTAACAGTGCTGTGTAAGGTTTGTTGGTTTTCAGCATAGCAGTGACCAAGGCACCTACTAATACTGCAAAATAGAAACCTAGCAATGTTGCCTGATTTACCTCTGTCAGAACAGCTCGACTGTTATTATGACTGCTCATCTAATTCTTCACCTAAGCTGGCAGCTCTCAACCCTGGCAGGATGTACAAATGACATGGGAACTTTGTAATGCTCTGCTATCCAGGCTTATCTTAGAGATCCTGTTTAAATTGTGTGGGCAGGCGGCCCAGGCATCTGTATGTTTTAAATCTCCTTAGGTGATTCTTATGTGCAACCAGGGGTGAGAAGCACAGGTCTCAGCTTGTTATAGCCTCATTAGAACATAAGTGCTTCTCTCTGGCTCCTGGAAATAGGCTTTTTGGTTGACTTCAGGTGAGTTTCTTAAACCTCAGGAACAGTATAAGAACTTGTTATTTCCCTTAACTCAGCATCCTCCCCTTTAACAAGATGACAGGCCACTTTTGTAACAGTCTCTCAAGAAGAAATTATCTTCCAAATGTGTCTTTTTTGCAGGGATCGGAGCAGAGCAAATAAAGTAAACCAATTTAACCATGCAGCTAAATTGATGACATACACTATAAATTAAATTTTGTCTAAGAGATTTGCAGTTATTAAAATTTACTCCTGCTTCTAGATACTTAGTAAATTAAGAGAAAGCACCTGGGAGGCTAATTTAATTTGAGATACTGAATTCTGAGTTCTAATTACAGATGCAGTCTCTACTTACCAAATATTCTTTGCAAAGGTTAACTAGGGTGGGGCAGGAGGAGGCAAATCATTTCTGTTGCTGTATTCGATTAATCAGACTATTATTGACTGCCTACTCTGTTCCAGGCAAAGTGCAACTGCTGGAGTTAGTGGGAGCCAGGAGAGGTAAGCAAAAGTAGGAAAGAAAGACAAATATTCAACCCGTATGCTCCCATGGGAAAGTTCCAGAGACTGATTTTGTAGGGTAAGGTTTCTCAACTTCAGCGCTATTGATATTTGGGGCAAGATACTTCTGTGTTGGGGTTTGGAGGTGTGCACTGTATATGCTAGCAGCATTTCTGATCTCTATCTACTAAATGCCAGTAGCACACCCCCCAAGTCAAGTCTCAACGAAAATCTCTCTAGGCCTTGCCAAATGTCTCTTGTGGGAGCAAGATTACCCCTACTTGAGAACCACTGTTGTAGAGTGACCTCAGAATTAAGGCTTGACTAGTTTAGGAGACATCATTGTGAAGAGTTAATATTAATAACAACAACAACAATAACTAATTATCACATCACTATGTACTAAGCAATGCACCAAGATTGTGTGTATATAATTCCATTTAATTCTCACAACTCAGACAAATGAGATTATTTACTCATGGTCACAGTGGTAATAATAGAGTTAGGATTCAATTTCAAGTTCATCATCCTCTGAGACTCATTTTTTTTTCTTTTCTAGAAAGCTGGAACTACAAGAGATAAGATATGCATGAGCCACAGAGATAGACCAGACCAATGGGTTTCAACGTGTTTTAATATTCTGGCAGGTGAGTCCTGGTCTTACATAGAAATCTTGGCATAAAAGCCCATGTGTTCAACACCCAGGTGAGAGCTGCCATCCCAGCACACCGTGAGAGCATTGTATAACAAATTCCTGATGCACCAAGGCTGGGCTTAGCACTGTACATGAGGTGGGCTCCTCCCTTCCAAAGGAGTACAGCCCAACAAACAAATCCCAGAAAGTTGGTCTTCCCTAGTAGAAAATTATGCTTTCTCAAACTGGGCATTTTTAATCGGTAGACTATACTTATTTCTTAGGACCCTGAAGGAATCAAATGTCCAGCGGGTGTGGGTGGGTCTTGAAAATGCATTAGATTTCCACATAGTTTTGTTTAAGGCTCCACACAATATCTCACACCTATAATCCCAGCACTCTGGGTGGCTAAGGTAGGAGGATTCCTTGAACCCAGGAGTTTGAGACCACTGTAGGCAGTATAGTGAGACTCCATCTCTACAAAAAAAAAAAAAATAGAGATTAGCTGGGTTTGGTACCGCATGCCTGTGGTCTCAGCTATTGAGGAGGCTGAGCTGGGAGGGAGGCTACAGTGAGCCATGATCATGCCACTGCACTCCAGCCTGGGCGACAGAGCAAGACTCCATCTCAAAAAAAAAAAAATAGAGATTAGCTGGGTTTGGTACCGCATGCCTGTGGTCTCAGCTATTGAGGAGGCTGAGCTGGGAGGGAGGCTACAGTGAGCCATGATCATGCCACTGCACTCCAGCCTGGGTGACAGAGAAAAAAAAAAAAATTTGTTTAAGGAAAAGTATTTCCCTGCGAAATAATTTGGAAACAGATCACCACCGATCCTCTTGCCCTGTTAGCATCTGCATTGTGAGCATTCTGTTTGTTCCTCCAGTGCAACAAGATTCCTTTTGCTTCTAGGTCTTTACATAGACCATCATTCTTTCCAGAAATACTAACTCTGTCCTCAACTTTCTGCTCCCCACTACTTACTCTTAGAAAGAAAACCACATTATGCCTACAAAGTCAAGTCATTGTTCAATTTTCCCTTTCACAGGGAAGCTCTCCTAACTTCTCTAGCTATGCCAAATGCCCCTACAATTAACTCATAGTCTCCATTCATTCATTCATTCATTCAACATGGGGAATATGCTTTTTAAGCTTCTTCTGTGTTAGACATTGTTCTTGGCATTGGAGAACATATCATAAATGACAAACCAGGTCTCTGCTCTTAACGAATAAAAACATTTTAGATATACTAGATATATCTAGATACTGAATATACTAGATATACTGAATATACTAGATATATCTAGATACTGAATCATAACGAATCAATATTTTTTTTTTTTTTTTTAGATGGAGTTTTCCTCTGTCTCCCAGCTTGGAGTGCAGTGGTGCAAACCGGTCCCTGCAACCTCACCTCCCAAGTTCAAATGATTCTCCTGCCTCAGCCTCCCAAGTGGCTGGGACTACAGGCGCCTGCCACCACGCCTGGCTAATTTTTTGTATTTTTAGTATTTTCTTTTTTTTTTTTTTGAGATGGAGTCTTGCTC
>NW_012114711.1:9204090-9212627 GCF_000951035.1 Colobus angolensis palliatus | reverse complement strand
TTTTTTTTTTGTCTCTATTTTATTTGGTTTTGCTGTGATTTTTATTACCTTTATTATTTCCTTTCTTCTGCTAATGTAGAGTTTGGTTTGTTCTTTCTTTTCTAGTTCCTTAAGCTGTATTATCAGGTTATTAACTTGTGATCTTTCTACTTTTTTGATGTAGGTGTTTATGCTATAACTTTTTTTTTTTTTTTTTTTTGAGACAGAGTCTGGCTCTATGGCATAGGCTGGAGTACAATGGTGCAATCTCGGCTCACTGCAACCTCTGCCTCCTAAGTGATTCTCCTGCCTCAGCCTCCCGAGTAGCTGGGACTACAGGCATGCACCACCATACCCAGCTAATTTTTGTATTTTCAGTAGAGTCTGGGCTTCACCATATTGGCCAGGCTGGTCTCGAGTGCCTGACCTCGTGATCTGCCTGCCTTGGCCTCCCAAAGTGCTGGCATTACAGGTATGAGCCACCGTGCCTGGCCTAAACTTCCTTCTAAGTACTGCTTTTACTGCATCCCATAGATTTGGGTATGTAGTGTTTCATACCAAACATTTTCATTTGTTTCAATAAATTTTTTAATTTCCATCTTAGTATCTTCATCAACCCGATGGTCATTCAGGAACATGTTATTTAATTTCCATGTGTTTGTATAATTTCTAGAGTTCCTCATGGTATTATTTTTAGTTTTTTGTTTTGTTTTTGAGAAAGAGTCTGGCTGTGTCTCCACAATCTCGGCTTACTGCAAGCTCCACCTCCTGGGTTCATGCCATTCTCCTGCCTCAGTCTCCCAAGTACCTGGGACTACAGGTGCCCGACACCACACCCGACTAACTTTTTGTATCTTTTTTTAGCAGAGACGGGGTTTCACCGTGTTAGCCAGGATGGTCTTGATCTCCTGACTTCGTGATCCGCCTGCCTCAGCCTCCCAAAGCGCTGGGACTACAGGCGCCTGCCACCACGCCTGGCTAATTTTTTGTATTTTTAGTAGAGACGGGGTTTCACCGTGTTAGCTAGGATGGTCTCGATCTCCTGACTTCGTAATCCGCCTGCCTCAGCCTCCCAAAGTGCTGAGATTACAGGCGTGAGCCACCGGATCGGGCCCAATTATTTCTTAAAAAAAATAGTAATTTATTGTGGTTCAACTGATGTCAAATAAAATGAATAAAGTAAAATAGGGTAATGTGATAGGACATTACTAAAATATCCCTATTTTAGATGGAGGCACAGCGAAAGCTCCCCAGTCGGTTGGAACCTGAACTGTGAGAACTCAGCAATGGGAAGAATTGTGTAATTGTTCCAGGAGTGAAAATTAAAGGTTCAAAGGCTCACACAGGAGTAAAGATTTTAAGACTGAGGCAGAGAAAAAAGATGAGGCTAATGGAGACAGAGAAGGAAATATGGGAGTGTGGCGGGAAGGCTGAGCCAGGTTACATGTGATTTGGCGGAAGTGTAAAGGAGTTGGTAGTGATAGAAAGTCAGTGGAGGGTTTTAAGTAGTATGAAAATAAATTTTATACACATTTTAAGAAGTTGTTGGCTGCTGAGAGCATTGTATCAAGGGCAAGAAGCAGAAAGGAAAAACCAATTAGATGTTAAATTCATCAGCCAAGTCAAGAAATAATGACTCCAGTTAGGGTGACAGTAGTATACATGAAAGGAAGCTCTGGAATTGGAAGTGTATTTTGGAAATTGAATCAATTGAACTTCATGGTGGATGACAAAGGTGCAAAAAGGTGCACTAAAATACTCAAAAATCCTTCGTTGTTTGGCCCAAATACTGTTGGTGCCATTTTCAAAATGGGGAAGTCTAGGGAGGACACAGATGAAGGAGCTGGGGCAGGGGAATCAATAGTTCTATACTATATTTGTTCAGATACATGTTAGACAGGCAAGTGGTAATGTCATGTGAGTGGTTGAGTCCTGAGCTGGAGAACAGTCAAGAACAGAGATACAATTTGTGAGTCCACCCATAGGTGACTTTACAGCCATGGGACAAAATCAGGTCATTTTGAAAAAGAACAATAAGTTAAAAGATTGAAACCCAGAGCGCTCCAGTGTTAAAAGTTGAGCACAGAACCAGAAAATGAGACAAAGAGAAAACAATCAGTGAGGTAGGAGGAAACAAGAACAACAGAAAATACGGTATCCTTGAAGCCGAATGATAATATCCTCAAGAATGGAAAACACTTGTAGTCCTTACTGCTAACCCCTTAAGTGGAGATTAGCTGTTTTGCAGATGAGAAAAATATTCTTTGACAATGGATCCACTATAAAAGCCTCAGGGAGACAGTGCACCAACTGGACTTTGGTATGTAATTTGGAAATTGGGCTATATTTTCCTCACTTAAATTGCAAAAAAAAAAAAAAAAAGAATGATAAATGATCATTTTCCTTAGAGATTGGTCAGCCCTGAGTAATGGACCATGCATGCAGGAAAAAGATCTCTGGGCAGAGAGTTTGTGTAAATCACAAAGAGATAAAGCTGACACATACATTCCCAAGAAGCAATCATTTCATGGTAGCTGGTCCAAACTTTTCATCTCCACTTAAACTCTGTACCCCCTACTACAACTGTCCCAGTGCCCCAGTTCTCACTGCCATCTGCACTAACCTATGAATTGTGACCACATAACATTTACCTGGAAAGCTAAATAAATATATATATATATTATCACTGTATATTTAATTTATTTTAATATAGATTAGATGTAGATATAGACATGGGGAGAGTTACCTAAAGAGATATAGCTCTTAGCTTTTTTTTCTCACCTGATCGATATGTCAACAATACAACAATGACACTGACTACAGTCACCAATTTTTAAGCCTATGCTACACCAGGTTCTGTGTTGGAAAATTTATGAGTCATGAGCTTTTCTGGCAAGCTTAATTACATTGTCCAGATAATTTAATCAATTTGCATGGCTAGTATAATTCCCTCTAAAAATGAATGTCCTTTCTCTATAATAATTGTCTTCTGGACTAATTAAATAACTCTCTCAGGCCTCTACTTTGTTTTATCTCAGTAGACTTAGCCCATCTCTTATGACTTCTAGATACCTAGAGAAAAATAAATCATAAAACTTTTCTCTTTTTCCCCCCAGGAATGTACTACATTTATAGACTAGCAAATACAATTTGCAGGCCTTTATTTTTTGTTCTCCTGTTCCTTTTCACACTGACTACTGTCATTTTCACTACCAAAATAAGGGTTATATGTGGAGATTTGAGTTTTACAAGGTAGGCTGTTTCCCACTTGCTTCCTAATATTTATATGAATAATAATTTTACCCCATCAGTGTAATTTAGTCTCAGAAAATTAAAACCATCCTCAGTAATAAGTAGATGTAAAATAGACACATAGACTGGTTTTAAAAGAAAGTCTTATATGACATCTTTTTGAGACTACATTAAGGAACTTTGGGATACAGGTAAAGGGTCTTGAAAATTACTACAACTGGTCTTCACGTAACTCCATACTTGATAAGTAAAACCATACCAGAAAAAAAAATGTGTATTATCAGTTAAGATTTCTACTTTGAAAATTGTATTTCCCTCTTTGTTGAGTAGAATTAAAAATTTCAGAGCAGAAAAATGGATGCAAAAGGTCAGTTTCTGAGCTTTCTTTCAGTTTGACAATGTATAAAATCCTATATTAATCAGGTGTTTTTTTAAATAAAAACTCCAACTGAATTAAGCCAAAATGAAACAAAATGGTTGGTTTGAGGCCTGGCTGAGACCTGGGGCTCTTTTCCCATCTGGGCTTCTCTTTCTTCTATGGAGTTTTTCTATCTCAAGTACACTTTTCCTAAACCATGGTATTCCTACTAAATTCCACAATCCCAATGCAAAGAAACCCTCTTTTCTCAAAATTCTAACAAATTACTGACCTTTTCTTTGCTCCAGTGGATGTGGGCCGTTTCAACTGTGGTTGGAGGCTGGAACTTTCTGATGAGCCAAGCTTCTACCACACAGCAACCACCTGAAATGCCAAAATAGATAATAGATGACAGTTTCCCAAAAAAAAATGAGAACATCGTCACGAGAATCAGGGGGAGTAGATTTTTGGGTAGATTTAAAAAATAGATTTAGGTTTCTACTAGGGAACCAAGAAAAACAACTCTTTTGTTTATACGTTTTTGTGGACAAATTTTCTTAGACATCTAAGACATAATACCTACTCACTGATTACATTGTGCTGCTTCATTAGCATGATTTCAACTCCAAGTTCTTCTCTGTGTAGGCCAAACACTCCCCTTCTGATAATAATTTCAATCCCTGATTTATCAAATAACGTAGCTCTACCGAAAAAAAAAAAGACAGCTGCTGTTTTTATTTATAAACAAAGATTCCACCCTCTTCCATCTGAGATCTGACTTTCCTTAAGTTTTTTCCTTTTCTTGTATTGCAATCTTAAGGGAAAAAACATTTTATCATTCAATTCAAATTCAGAATGAATATCATTCATTCAATTCAAAAATGCCAATCCACACAATATCCTCGGGGCACCAAGGCTTACTGGATGAGAAAGCTCACACCCACCAATCTGCCTGTTAATTTGTTAAGATTGACAGAGCTTCTGCTTCTTTCCATTGCTGAAGTTCCAATTCTTTGGGAGAGTATTTGTTACATTTAGATCTCCTGACATGTTTTCTTGATGAAAGGCAATGGCATCTCCCTGTTCAAAAGAGTGACAAGATAAAACAAGTTCAGGGAGAAGAATCTGTGAAATTGATAATCATTGCAAGATTTCATTTGCACACAGGACTTTATGTGTCTGGGGAGAGAATAGAGAATAGGTACTAGAAAAGAGGTCTCTAGTTCTGAGTGAATGAAAGTGCCTGAGGTCTGCATTTCTCAGCAAAATCCTAAATGGTCCTTAGGCCAAACTTTCTAGGATGGAAATTCCTCTGGGAGGCATGTTTCCTGCTTGATGAAATGCATTCACCCAGGATGTATTACTAAATAAGCTAATCAATAAAATTAAGGGCAATTTGTTTTAAAAAGACAAATTGATGTTCGTCTGATATTTAACACAGCCACTCCATATTTTCATATATCTCTAGAGGCTTAGTTGTAATAATGTATGTGCTATTTTTGCATTTGTTCTTTTCACGTAACATGTTTTACAAGTTTCAACACAGTCTTTCTAATTAACATTTAAGAACCTTGCTGGTTGTTTTAAATCCTAGCTGTTATAGATAATATTTCAATGAATATTTTCCTGCTTATCTATTTTTAGTTTTGAAATGATGCTTTAAGTCCCTAGGAGTTGCATATCTATGCCACACAGACCAAAACACCATAGAATTGTGTCTCTGAAACAATATATTGTCTTCCAAAAGTGCTGGGTAGTTCACTCTCCCAGACATAGGGTAGGAATACAATGGTTTCAACACAAGGCTGACACTACAGGGTGGTAAGGAAGTAATGGACCCTGGCATGGGTTTAACCATTTGAGGATATCTAACATACATGTATGAAGGTTTTTTAACTTGAAAAAAAATATAAAGGAATGGCCACTCTCACTTCATCATAGAGTGGGGATCACAACCCTACATGTCCTCTTGGTTCTGGCAGGGAGTGTGAATTAATCAAGCAAGGTGTTAGGGAACCTGGAGGAAAAGATGAAAACTACAGAGAAATGAGGATGCATGCTAAAAGAGCTGCCTCTACTCAGCTTCAGCTGAGATGTCCCAATTTCAAAATGTGGGCCACTCATTCAAATTCAATGTATATGAAACATATCAACACTTATCAGACAAGAAAGGAGGAGAGGGAGGGAAAAAAGGAGAAAGGAAAAGAGAACGAAAAAGAAATGAACAGTTGGTTTGAAACCCCATGTACAGACTTTATAATGTACCATTTGCAATGAACTTTTCTTTATGGAAGTAAGGCAAATTTCAATAAAAAGATGCCTTGTAAAACTGATTGCTGGTATTGATATTGATGGAAAGAAATACAAAATAAAAGTGCTAAGCAACCAGCACCATCCAAAGGAAATGTCATTTATGACGATGAACGGTATGCATGCACAAAAAGCAGAATTTAATGCTGGGCTTTAGCAGATGTAATTATATAGCATGATAAAGTAAGGCACAAAAGGAGTTGAACAACTCTTTCCAAATTACAAAGCTGTAAAACATTCAGCAGTCAAGCAAATAAAAAGAAAAAAAATTGTTTTACTTATTTAATTTGAGTAACGTATTTTTCTCCAACAACAAAATGCCTAGGATGAACAATGAATTCAGGAGTTACATTATGACTGGTGCCCCTCTCCACTCATTTTCCAAGTGATTTCATTTGCTCAATAAGATCAGCTACCACAGGATAGTGAGAAATCTTAGTGTGTGTGTGTTTTCCCAGGTTTGCCTTTGTGATGTGAGAAACTATGAGTGACAGCAGTAAGGGGAAAAAAACCCTCTAATTCAGGGTAAGATATTGACAAAGGTAAGAATTCAGCCCTCCGACAGCAAAGCTCTCCCCTCATTTCTCAGTATCGTATAGTTTATTAAAGCATGTTTAAGTAGAAAGCAGTGTATATATAAATATGCATCACCACTTGAAGTTGTCCACAAGGCTGTTCACTGCCAAAAACGTAAGTGGACTGTAAGAAAAAAGATTTGGAGGAATAAGGGGCAGGAAGTGACAATGGCCATAAAAGGACGCATTTGCCATCAAGACAAAGACCCAGATACAGTTGTTGTTGGAAAATATTTCCAAGCTAAGAACGTAAGTAAAAAGGCATATTAAGGTATGTAAACAGCCTTTTGCTAGGATAATGAAAATCTCAGGACTGGAAGGAAGACAACCAAGGCACAAATTTAGGTCGTTGTTCTTTGCTATTTTCTTTTTTTTCTGCTATCTTTTGGCAGAGTCATCAGTGTCTTCATTTTTGCAGCTAAGTACGTTTATGCTCAGACAGTTCACAGGGTTGTCATTAAGAATACATGGATTTTAAATGAGATAACTGGGTCAAATATCCAGGTAACTCAAGCCAAGTTAATCTTGAATCTGAAATAACCTTACAGATGTCTTGATTCTGAGGTGTGTTTTTCCAATGAGTTATTGGAAATAAATTCTTCTATCACTAATATTTTCCAAGCCTACGTGATTTGCTGAAGTTCTCGGTAGAGGGCTTTCCAAGGCTTTCTTGGAGTAGTAAATAATCCGGTACAAGTTATTTTAATCAAATTAGACTATCACTCTCCTTTTCTCTCGTTCCTTGATCCAAAAGGTGCTGCTCCCATGCCACATAAGGCTATCTCACATTGTATCTCTCCTCCATGTCTGTTCCTCAATCTAGTTTAATTCAACCAACACTGTATTGGGGTGGGGGAATCTACGCCAGGCCTCGCCTTGTGAATTCAGAGATGAACCATATAATAGAGATGAATAATCTGCTCTCATTGTCATTATTACTTTCATAGATTGGGCATGTACTGTGTATCAGACACCACACTAAAGGCTTGGTTGGTATGCATCATCTCAACTGATTATCATAGCAATTGAATATATTAGGGCTATTTTTATTCTCAATTTTAAAGTGGGAAAACTGAATATAAGAGATATGAAGAATTTTTGAAGGTTGTATGCCTCTTGAGGGAGAGATCCAGGACAAGATCTCAGATCTAACTCCAAAGTGTAGACTCTTAGCTGCTACTTAATATAAATGATAATGAAGAAGATAATAATGATGATAGTTAATACTTATCAAGCAACTTTTTATATTTCAGGTAAAGTGCAAGGCACTTTATAATCTTGTTCCATTAGAACAATCATCATGCAAGGTTAACCATGCTGCCACCCTTGATTATTAGATGATTAAAATTAAGGTGTTTGGAAATTATGCCTTATGAAAGATCATAAGGGTGGGTCTCTCTGCTATAGCAAAACCAGTGCTTCCAAATTTCACCCAGCAGGTACTGCATTAGTCTGGCTTCTGATGAATCAAAGGAATAGGAAGAAATTAAATAGCAAAACACAATGAATAGCCCTGTTTGCTTGTAGTAATTTGGGAAATAACCAAATAAAAGCAAACTAAATCAAAAATCATAACTTCTTCTACTAATACTATTATAGAACTCCTTGGGGAATGTCATTGTCATTTAATTGTTAAGTCAAAGAGCCAGACCTATTTTGCCTGATGTTGCCCTTAGAGATCCACACCAAAAGTTGGTTAAGATAACTTAGTTTCGGGGGGGGGCGGAGCAAGATGGCCGAATAGGAACAGCTCCAGTCTCCAACTCCCAGCGCGAGCAACACAGAAGACTGGTGATTTCTGCATTTTGAGGTACTGGGGTCATCTCACTAGGGAGTGCCGGACAATTGGTGCTGGTCAGCTGCTGCAGCCTGACCAGCGAGAGCTGAAGCAGGGCGAGGCATCGCCTCACCTGGGAAGCACAAGGGGGAAGGGAATCCCTTTTCCTAGCCAGGGGAATTAGGACACACAACACCTGGAAAATCAGGTAACTCCCACCCCAATACTGTGCTTTAAGCAAACAGGCACACCAGGAGAATATATCCCACACCTGGCCGGGAGGGTC
>NW_012114711.1:9175874-9198690 GCF_000951035.1 Colobus angolensis palliatus | reverse complement strand
AGTTTCCAAGTAAACTGAGGTAATGATCCATGTGTTTTAGGATCCAGGCATCTGGCAGAATGTCTTGCAAATACTATATGTAGTAAACATTTGTTTCTTGCAATTTTTGATGCTCAGGCATCAAGTGGTTAACAATTATTTTCCATTGACAAAAGTATTCTTTCATACCCCCTGAGGCATTTTTTGCTTTAGAAAAAATGGTAGTAGTACATGGTTATTTTTGATCCATGAAAATATTGGTTATAATATTCTTCTTTTCCCATTCCATTACAGTAAAACTTATTTGAGAGCTATTAAATAATAGGAACATGATTTTTTAAATAAGGTGATTTAAAAGGAGAGTTATGTTATCATTATTGTTTATTTATTTGACAAACATTGTGAGAACCTGTTATGTGCTAGGAACTTTGCTGAACATGCTGAGGAAGACAAAGATGTATAAAGACATGGATAATCCTGCTAATAAATGTTGGTTTCAAGCTTCAGTATGCTGAGATAAGCATCTTGTCTCATCTATAATTTGTTACCCACTTCCTCAAGCTCATTTGCAAAAACAATTAATGATCCTGTTAGCAAATGTGTAAACAATGGCTATTAAATACATAAATATCCCCATTTAGCTACTTATTTCCTTTTGCCAATAAAATAAATCTTTTCTTCTCTATTAATAAATGGCTACACACAAAAATAGTTTATAGATAAATTGCATTTAGACATGAAAAAATGCCCTGAGTGTGCAGTGGTAGAAATTATATAGGTTTCTAGAAATAGGAGACACTAGAAAAATTAATCACATTCCTTCAGGTCTAACTGCCTGTGGCCTTCCTGGTAACATTTATTAAAGAATTAAAAGTACACTCATTTTCAAGACTTTTGTTACAAAAATCATAGCTTCACTATACCTTTAGAAATTATATCTACAATTATATTAGTTAATACTTTGTTTTAATATGTTTTCTCTAGGAAATGTTTCTGCTCATTCAGATACTAACTATAAAAGCAAAATGAAGTGTGCAGTTTAAGTTATGATTTAAAAATCCCTATTGCTAAAAAAGGAGAGGTGGTAGTTTTATATTCTCATTGCCTTCTTTAAATAACTGTCCAATCTTTTACTTCACACTGGCAATATAGGTAATGAATATAAATGCTTTATATTTGTAGAGCACTTGGATTTTTATGTGCAGTAGTAAGGTAGATGAGATACTTTGGCTAAACCAACTAAAACTGGAGCATTATATATATTTTTTACCTTATTGAGGTACAAGATACACACGTTAAAGTGTGTAAAGTGCACTAATCCTGAGTGTACAACTAGGTAAGTTTGTATACCTATATAACCACCACCCAGATCAAGACCTAGAATATTTCTAGAGCTCCATACATTTCCTTCATGTCCCCCTTAGTCAATAACCAACACTCCCCGAACTCAGGATAACCAATAATATGGCTTCTATTATCAATGACTATTTTTGTCTATTCTTAGACATCATCTGAGTGGAATTATGCGATATGTTTTTTTGCATCTAGTTTTTTTCACTCAACAAGATGAGAGCTTCATCTATCTTGTGTGTAATTGGCTGTTGTGTGTAGTTAGTTCTTTTTAAATTATTGCTATATCATATTATATAGTATGAATACAATATGATGTATTTATTCATTCTTCTGATTGATATTTGAGTTGTCTCTAGTTTTTGTGTATTATGTGAAAAAAAGTCTTACTGGATAAAGAAAATGTGGTACATATATACCATGGAACACCACAACCATAAAAAAAGAACGAGATCATGTCTTTTGCAGGGACATGGATGGAGCTAGCAGCTATTGTCCTTAGCAAACTAACACAGGAATAGAAAGGCAAACTCTGCATGTTCTCACTTATAAGTGGGAGCTAAATGATGATAACACATGGACACATAGAGGGGAACAACACACACTGGGCCCTATCAGAAGGTGGAGGTTGGGAGGAGGGAGAGGATCAGGAAAAATAACTAACAGGTACTAGGCTTAATACCTGGGTGATGAGATAATCTGTACAACAGACCCCCATGATACAAGTCTACCTATGTCACAAACCTGCACATGTACCCCTGAACTTAAAAGTTAAAAAATAAAACAAAATAAAAAAGTTGTCACTAAAACAAAGAGAAAGAAAAAATCTTTTATAAAACGTGTGTTGTTTGTTTGGTTGGTTGGTTGTTTTCTTTGTCATTAGTATTATTTTTTTCACACTCTGTTGCCCAGGTTAGAGTGCAGCAGCATAAACATAGCTCACTGTAGCCTCTACCTCCTGGACTCAAGTGATCCTCCTGCCTCAGCTTCAGCTGGGACTGCAGGTAGGTGACACAACACCTGGCTTTAAATAAAACTTTTTAAAGGTACAAATAAGCTAAAACAAAGTAATGAATACTCAAAAGATCAAAAAGTAAATCAAAAGAGACTGAAGCTGGCTTTAAACTTTGGAGTATTTGCTGATCCTGGTGAACTTCAACTTTAATTATCACTACCTCTCAGTTTGTACAGGATAGAACAATTCTCATCCATTTAGCCAGAGGAAAAGGATTTTGCTAGAAACTCCCTGCATTAAGCTAAAATGAGTTTTAGGGTAATGATAAATAAGCCTAGCTCTGCAGGAAGTTGCAAAAAAATCCACCCATATTAAAAAGTAATATGAAGTGCAGAAGTAAAAGAAATTCATTCTGAAAGTCTATGTCCTCGAAACAGACCCTGTGGGTTTGAAGCCCAATTTGTACTCCCTAACTGATCCTAAAAACCTCAAGTCTAAAATTTTGATTAAAGTTTTCATAGTACCACCCAGGTTCCTGGATAAAACAAATGTAAATCCTTTCTAGGAGAATTCACTTTCAACTGAGGCCTCAAAAATTTCCACAAAGTTAACTAAAATAATATAAATCATGAAACACACAGGAAACAAAACACCAGAGGAAGAAAGAGCAGAAATAGATTGATAAAGATATTGTGTGTTAGAATTATAAAATACAGATTATAAAATGATGACTATGATGAATGAAATAAGAAATTGAAAATATGAGTCAGAACAAATGATGGCAAAAAGATTAAGCATTTTTCTGCAAAGAGGAACAAGGGCTAGCTCATATCAATAGAAAATACGATACAAATAGGACAAAATGGAATTGAAATATATAAATTACATTTAATCAGAATTCCAAAAGGAAGAAAGAAAGAATAAAAAGATAATATCTGAACAGATTACAGAAAAAACTTTTTGGAATCGAGAAAAGGCAATGTATTCATTTCACAATGCCAATAAAAAGGAAAGAAATAAAATAATAGTAAAAACAGAACCCACACCTGAATACATGATATTGACTAGGCAGAACACAAAGACAAAGAGAAGATCCTAAAATCAGTTAGACAGGAAAGGTGTACTCTTTTCAAATGAATGGAACTGAACTGGCAGCTGGCATTTCAAAAGCAACAGCAGAAGTCATTAGGACTGTAATAATGTCTTCAATGTGCTCAGAGTAATTAACACTACTTAAATTGTATACTAATCAGAAAATATCTTTTTGAAACATAGGTAAAATCAAGACCTATTGAAATGAATAAAAACCAAGAGTTTGTCACCAACAGATTTGTATTCAAGGGACTTCTGAAAAGTATACTATAGACAGGAGGAAAATGATTCCAGATGAAAGGTGAAAAAAATAAGGAAAAATAATGAGCAATAAATGTTGAAAATATGATGGGAAATATAAACATCAATCATATATAACAATATCCTATAAGACTAAGAAATCACAAAGAGAAAAGAATATTGTATAAATTGTACTTACAGTGTTCTAAGATCTTTCTGTTGCAAGGAAGGGTAAAAGTGTTGATTAGTTTTATGTTTAATAATTAAGTGTGCATGTTAAGACACTAGAGTGACAATAACAGAATAAAAATAAAATAAAAATAAAATTAAAATTAACAACAGTATAGGGAAAAACTGAATTATAAAAGAAAATATAAAAGGAGGCAAATGAGCAACAGAAAAGTTAAGACAAATAAAAAAACACAAAATAAGATGATGGAAGCACATCCCAAAATACAAGTAGTTTTTTTTCTTTTTTAAAGGATTAAATGCTTTAGATAAAAAAACATAAATTGACCAGGCAGGGTGGCTCACACCTGTAATCCCAGAACTTTGGGAGGCTGAGGCAGGAGGATCAGTTGATGTCTTAAGTTTGAGACCAGCCTGGGCAACATGGCAAAACCCTGTCTCTACAAAAAATGCAACATTTGGCCAGGTCTAGTGTTGTGCATCTGTAGTCCCAGCCACTGGGAAGGCTGAAGTGGGAGGCAGAGTCCGGGAGGCAGAGGTTGCAGGGAGTGGAGATTGTGTCACTGCACCCCAGCCTGGGCAACAGAGTGAGACCCTGTGTCATAAAATAAACTAAACTGTCAAAGTAAATTAATAAAATTCTAGCCACATGATGTTTATAAGAGGCAAATCAAAATACTAAGACAAAGGAAGTTCAAAAGAAGGAGAATTAAAAAGATTTATTGAGCAAATATTAATTTTAAAAAGCTGAAACATCTATAACGTCTATATTAATATAAAACATAATGGACATTAGGGTAAAAGAAATTACCAGAAATTAAGAGGGTAACCACACTATGAATAAAAAGCTTAATACAAATGAAGACATAACAATTCCAAATGTGTTTGTACCTATAGATGTAGATACAGAAATTAATGGAATTATACAAATAAAACCCAGAAATAGACCCACAAAAGTATAGCCAATTGATTTTTCACAAAGGTCCAAAATCTATTCTGTGGGGGAAAAAATCATCTTTTCAACAATTGTTACTGGAACAAGTACTTATTTATAGATTAAAAAAAAAAGAATTCAAAGTAAAACTCACACCTTATAGAAAAGTTAATTCAAAATGGATAGGTGATTTTCCACATTTAAAGGAAAACATAAGGGAAAATCTTTAGGACCTACACTTCTGTGAAGCATTCTTAGGCTCAACAACAAAAGCACATTTCATAAAAGAAAAAAAAATCAATAAATTGAATTTAATCAAAATTTAAAATGTTTGTTCTGCCAAAGACCCTATTAAGGGGATGAAAAGACAAGCTATAGACTGGGAGAAAATATTTGCAATCCATGTAGCTGGTAAAGCACTCTTATTATCTGGGATATATAAAGTCTGCAGGCTCTCCAGTTCCTCCCACCTTCATTCTGTGTCCTGGCCAAAAATCATGAAGTACCTTTACTGCTCTGTGACCAGCCAGCTTCAGATTTTTCCCAGGGGGAAAACCTTGAACATTCCCAGGCACTGATAAAGATATCTATGTTGTTGCCAAAAACACTGAAAGAAAGTGGTCTCAGCCCTGGGCCAATTTCCTTAAACTTTCACATAAAGTCCATACCTCAACCCCTGGCTGCAAACATCCTAGGTAGAACACCCCTTTTCTTTTACTGTTCATCATGAGGACCACTGCAGCACTCTAAGTTCCCCTAGTAAATGTTTTGGACTGATCACTTTGGCACTTCGTGTTTCTTTCTTGGAATCCCGACTAGCCCCATCTCAGCACAATTTGGGGCACTCTCTTGTGGAAATTCCCCTGCTGCTGCCTTTGGGGTGAGTCCCAAAAGCACTTAGGCAGGATGAAACAATTGGCATAGTCAACAGGACCCCATAGAAATGGGGCAAAGAGGAACTGACGGGGTACGTCCTGTAATGGTGCAAGGTTCTATGTGAGGCTTCTGTGGCCGGCTTACTCCATGCTTGCAGGCCTCCCTGGGAATACCAAGGTGCTCCAAAAACTCCAGCTGGCTTGATTAGCCTTATGGAGGGTTTGAAATTGCAACTGGCCAGCAAGGAGGCCAGGTTTCTAGCAACTGGGAAAGGCTGACCTCTGTTGTGGCCATCCACCTAGCAACAGAGGCTCTGCTGGCAGCAGAAAGCCAGGTGGGCAAGTTAGAGGAGGAATTACAACTGGAAAGAGACGTACGCTCCACTCTGTCAGTTCCCAACAGGGTGGATAAAGTGGAAGAAGGGGAGGCTGAACACACGGCATGCTGCTATGCTAAATGGTGCAGTAAGAAAATACCTAAAGCCCTGCCATCGTCCAGTCCCCCAACTGGGATGCCAAAAAATGGGAACCCTTAGACAGTGAAAGTGAGTCTGACAGATCCAGATAATGGAGGGGAACGTCTGAGGATTCACTCCCTCACACAGAGTAAATTAAAGTAAGCCCACCAGGCAGGAGCCTGAGGCCCTCCACTACTTGCCAATCAAACATATCCTCTGAGCGAATATACTCCTATAGAGTTCATTGATCTGGCTAGCCATTTTTGCCAGAACCTGAAGGAGTTCTTAGCTACTTGGCTGGGAAGATTATGGGATGGTGGCACTGACTGGGTGGTTCTGTCTGGAAATGAAGCTGAAAATATTATCATTATTACAGCATATCCTTCTATTGGGCAATGCCTACATGGCTCCTGTGCTACTCCTGGGATAGACCGATACATCCTAACCTATAGGGAAGCCTGGCCATCTAAGGGGTATACATACACCTGGGGATCCAGCACCTTGGAAGACAATCAAAGAGACACAGGCTTTGTTGCACGAACTGGCAATGCAGACCCCATCTATTCTGGGGCATAATAATGCCACATTCATGGCCAGTATGTGCAATATGTTCCTAAAGGCCACTCTGCCTGGGTGGAAGCAAACACTTCTTCCCATCTTAAGTCCCTTAGCAGGGGCTCTGGTTGAAATAAGGGAATTCGAAACTATGGCAGTGCAGCTAAAGTGAGGAGTGCTGTAATAATGGGGGAAACTTAAGGAGACAAGGAAAGGGAAAAGATAGAGATGCAGCAAAATTGGTGTCAAGGAGTAAAATATGGCAAGATCTTCTGAAGACAGGTATGGAGAGAGAGAAAATAGACAAACAACTCAGTGCAGTTTTCCTTAGACTTTGAAAAGTCCTAAAGCCCAAGCAGCAATGTGCCTAAGATTAATCCTAAACCCTCAGCAATACCTCTGGAAGAAGAATCCAAGGTAAAAGGGTAGTGAGCACCACAGCCCCTTTCATGACAGGACAGTCAAAGTTCTTCTCAATATAGAGCCATTTAGGGGGACCAAAGACCCCACGTAGAAACAGTGATTCACTGGTACCCTTAAAACAAAGAATTTCAATTCTGGCAGATACAGGAGCTGAATGCACTGCTCCTAATGTATGTAGATGGATACAGAGATACATGCATCCCTGTGAGATGAGCACATCTACTGTTACAAATTAGGCATGTTCCACCAACCCCATGGTGGTTCTATATCTCCCCAACCCCTGAGAACATTGTGAGGATAGATACCCTCCTGGGAGCTGCCCTTGAAACAACTAAAGGTTAATTCCATCTCTAGGTAAGGGTACTAAGAGTCATGCTCCAAAAGGAGGCTAGATGGGAGCTGGTGGTATTATTCTGCCCAAGACAGGTGGTGTGTATCAAACACTATCATCTCCCAGGAAGGCACAGAAAGATAACAGCAACTATTCAGAAACTGGAGAGGGTGGAGATTGTGCATCCAGCGTAGAGCCCATACAACAGCCCTATATGGCTGGTGTGAAATCCTGATGGCACCTGGGGGATGACAGTTGATTACTGGGAATGCATAAAGTGACTCCATTAATAAATGCTGCTGTCTCAAATGTGGTTCATATAGTGTATAGGCTGACTACTCATTTAGGTACGTGTGTATTGTCCTGGATTTAGCAAACACTTTCTTTAGCATACCCTTAGATCCAAAGTCCCAGGACATGCCTGCCTTCATCTAGGAGAGTCAACGATTAATTTTTAAAGTGATTTCCTGGGATGTTTTTATTGCCTTACTGTCTGCCTGGTTTGATGGCTGGTGATCTCACGGTTTTGGGTGATATCTTAGTCCATTTGTATTGCCATAAAGGGAATATCTGAGGGTGGGTAATTTATAAAGAAAAGAGGTTTATTTGGCCCATGGTTCTACAGGTTGTACAAGAATTCTGGTGCCAGCATCTGCTCCTGGTGAGGGCTTCAGGCTGCTTCCACTCATGACAGAAGCTGAAGGGGGGCAGACATCACATGACAGGAGAGGAAGGGAGAGGGGAGGGAAAGTGCCATGCCCTTCTCAATTACCAGTTCTCATGTGAACTACAAGAAGTTATGCTTCCCCTCAACAATGGTACCAAGTCGTTCACAAAGGATCCCCCTCCATGATCCAAACACCTCCCACCAGGCTTCACTCCAACACGGGGGATAACATTTCAACATGGACTTTGCAGGGCCAAACAAACCATATCCAAATCATAGTAGGTGATATGCTCAGCATTCACCAGGAACATTATATACAGATTTTGCTAATTTATACAGATTTGAATATTTTGCACAGGCTACCCAAAAGGTTCTAGAGCACCTGTGGTTCAGAGGATGGGCCATAAACCCACAGAAACTCCAGAGGCCAGGGGCATCATAAAATTCCTAGTCATGGTTTGTTGACTAAGACTTGGGTTTGCCACCAGCTGTGATTGAGTAGATTCAGGTATACCCATGGCCCCAAACAGTTAAAGAACTACAACCCTTTGTAGGTCTTCTAGGATACTGAAGGACTTTCATTTCCCCTTGGCCGAATGTCTCAGGCCATTATACTGCCTGATAAAGATGGGGGGCACATTGGGACCGGAGCATTAAAAAAGAAGTGTTTACTCAGGCAAAGGCCTTAGTGATGTTAAGCACAAGCCCTACAAATGTTCACCCCTGCAAAACCATTTGAATTAGATATTTCTGTGACTGAGAAAGGAATAGGTTGGGCCCTCTGGCAGAGGGAGAGCAACCAACAAATGCCCTTTAGCTTCTGCTCGCAATTGTTCAGGGGGCCTGAGCAATGCTATATCCTGTTGGAAAAATAGTTCCTTGCAGCGAACCAGGCCCTCTTGCAAACAGTGTCACTAACTGGAGATACATCGGTGGAATTTAAAACAACTTACCCTATTAAGCATTGAGTGGATGGCCTATTTGCCATGTCCACATCATCTGTAGCACAAAATGGTACTCTGGTTAGGGGTCATACAGATCTCCAGCAGAGAAGGCATCTTACATCCAGCCATCTGTCTATAAAACTATAGTCCTGGTTGGGACCTAGACAATAAACTGTAGATTTAAAATCAGTCCCAACACCACCCCCAGAGAAATCTTTTCAAATAAAGGAAGGAGAAAAAACCCAACCAAGCATGCTTGGTACACAGATAACTCCAATGTGGGTCAGCTACACAGATGGACTTCCATGGCTATGCAACCAAGTATCCATACCATATGGGTGCAGTCTGGAACAGGGTATAACAGCCAGTAGGCAGAGCCCTGAGCTGTCTGGATAGTGATGATGAAACAGCCACACCCAGTAGCTCTGTGTACTGATTCCTGAGCATCCGTGAAAGGGTTGACACCGTGGATAACTCTATAGGAAAAGGATCAATGGTCCATAAATGGAAGGCCATTGTTGGGGCAGAACTACGAACAGACATTTGAGACCGATTACAACAACCAAGGCTAAAGTTGCAGTGTTCTACATAGCAGCTCACCAACAGTCACCCCTTGTAGAAATATGAAAGCAGAAACTCTGTCCCGAGCCCAGTCAGTGGTCACCTGAAGAAGCAGGTATAGCATATTGGATACATCAGAAGGGAGCTCATAGGGGTGCTGCATACTATTTAGAAATTGGCCCAGCACTCTGGCTTACTAGTGTCCAAACAAGACAGAGA
The DNA here is from genome assembly GCF_000951035.1 of Colobus angolensis palliatus. Lineage (NCBI taxonomy): Eukaryota > Metazoa > Chordata > Mammalia > Primates > Cercopithecidae > Colobus > Colobus angolensis. The sequence goes on along the minus strand of NW_012114711.1, from coordinate 9,188,918 downwards.
AAAGACAATACAAAATTCGCCCAACTATTGCCAGGCCCCTCTTCAGCAAGCACCAGGGGCCACTGGAAATGTAAAAAGAGGGGAGAGAGCCATCAACACGTGGCAACTAGATTATATTGGCCTACTCCCTAATTGGTAAGGGATATCAATATACACTGACATGCATAAACACTGAGTGGGCCCTTGCAAGCTTTCCTCCATTGAAAAGCAAATCAGACCTTGACTATACAGAGTCTGCAATGCTTGCAACTAATGTATGGTACCCTAAAAACAATCACAGTGACTGAGGGAAGCATTTCCCAGGCTCCCTCATCCAAGATTGGGCAGAGAAGGAGCGCATGACATGACAATTTCATCTGCCCTACAGCCTACAGGGAGCAGGACTGTTAAAGAGGAAAAAATGACCTCTTCAAAGAACAAATTAAGCTCTTGACAGGACTCCCCTCATTGAGAAATTGGACTGTGGTTTAAATGGAAGTTGTATGTGCCTTGAATGAAGCTCCCATCATGGGAGGAAAGTTGGCTTATGAACACGTAATGAATATAAACAGCCAGGTGCAAGCCACAAGGGTATGGAAAAAAACTAAGCCTGGAATTCAGTTCCACATGGACTGGCCTGATTTTATGCTTCCCTTGTCCCATAAACCCTGGGCAGGGAATCCTGAAGTGAGATCTGGGGTAGAAAGTACCACTGGGCTGGACTAGCAATCCTTCTTCCCCTGAGGTGGGAGGCCGCCACTGCCCTGGACTTGACCCCCACTTTCTTTTTCCATGAAGGGCCTGGGGAGACACACTGGCAATGAGCAGGCAGTGCCTCCATACCGCTGGGCACCAAAGTGGCACTAGTATAGTGGATTTCACCCAGACTATCACTGTAGAGTCAACAACACCTCTCGCACTGAGACAGAAGGTCTGTACACCCCTCCCGGAAATGTTCCCAAGGCTTCTGAGATTATTGCAGAGGGAGCATCTAACACAAGTTTTATTACACAGGTGGGGCAGGAGGTCCCACCCTGTATTCCTAAACATTTTTTTGTCTTTTTGCTGTTTGCTTGAACTGCCTTCTCCTTTGCTGTTATATCACCCCCTCCAGAGCTTGGATATCCTGTGAAAATGTTTTACTCGCCTGAATCCACCACACAGCCCATAGCCAAGGCTGATCTAATTGGCAGATACAGGACCTTATGCCCCTGAGTAGCTAAGGAGGAATGCCCTGGTAGACTGAGCCACTATGTACAAACCCATATAACTGAACAACACATAGAAATGGGTACTCTAGATACCTCTGACATGCGTGCACATGTGATAGGAATGCAACATCCGGCAACCCTGAACACAATGTAAGTTTTTCCCTGAACATGTCCCACAGGGAGCCAACAACCAAAGCCAGGACTTCCCTGAAGAGCATTCCATCCTGGCAATAGGGATCGTACTGGCAAATACGGGATGGATTTTTGTGCCTCACCCCTACAGCAGGGATGCTCTCTGGGGATAGAGAGATCTGTCGGGAACAAAGCAATCACTCCAGAGACACTCAGGTAAACAATACCAGATACCTAGGGCTCCTCCCAACTGCTGGAAGCCAACACATTGTTATACCTAGGGACACAGACTGGTTTGCCACAGACTGGTTTTGTAGAGCAGCAACATATTGGATTGCCTTGATTGGTACCCAGTAGCTCAGTAGTACTCACCTCTGGCCCTGGGTTCCCCTAAGATGGCTTGGATGATATACCCTTGGCTTCATGTAGGTGCCCTCCAGGATCTGACACCATCCCTGTTCCCCTCACTGAGTCCATCTTTAGGGGCTAGTGAAGTAGGTCTGTTTTTGTTTGTTTGTTTGTTTGTTTTCGGTGGGATGACTGATTGACTGTATTTGTACCCCTGGAAGGCTCAGTTGTTATTGTGCAGAAGGTGGAAGGCTTCAAAGATGTGTCCCCAGAGCTCTGAACGACACTGAGCATGGTTTGGAGTCCTTGAACACTGAAACAGCCACAATGAGAAAAGTGTCCTATGGAACTGAGTAGCTCTAGACATGCTGACAGCTGAGCAGGGAGGAATCTGTGCCCCTTTAAAATCTGAACGATGCCAAAGAAGCTGACATTAATCAATCCCTCCTTCATTTACAAAAGCAATTACAGCTAATAGACCACAGGGGTTTGACTCCTGGGGGCCTCCAATACAATCACAGTTTTCAGAATCGGAGCCTCGGTGGAAAGCACTGCTAGTAAGTCTTTGGGGAACTGTGATTTTAGGTCTCGTCACACGCACCTGTATTTACTGTTGCTGTTTTGTTGGCAATGTGTCATAAAGTTAGGGAAAAGGACCTTACAAGCAATTCCATCCTTTCCTGCCAGCTCAGGGAACATCTCAGAAGAGATGGGTGTACGAAATGATAAGAGCCAGTCAGGGGTGTAAATTGTAGTCCCCCAACTTTCTTTCCATGTCCTGACCAAACATCACAGAGTGCATTGACAGCTCGGTGACCCAGCGAGCTGCAGGTTTTTCCCAGCAGGCTTGACCAAACTAGAGCCTTGAACATTTTCAGGTACTAATGAAGGCATCTAGTTGTTGCCCAAATCACTGAAAGAAATTAACCTGGTCCTGGGCCAAATTCTTTAAACCCTCATATAAAGTCCATACCCTAAACTCCTCACTGTGGACATCCTAGGTAGAACACCCTTTTTCCCTCGCTGCCAGTAGTGAGGACTTCTGCAGCATGCTGTAAGTTCCCTTAATAAATGCTTTGGACTCATCACCTCAGCATTCAGTGCTTCCTTTTTTTGGAATCTCAACCAGCTTCATCTCTGGATGGCTTGGGCACTCCTTTGTGGGAACTCTTCTGCTGCCCCTTTGGGGTGACTCCAGGTGCAGATTAGATAACATGAAACAGTCTCAAAACTCAACAGTAAAAATCAAGAAATCCATTAGAACATGGGCAAAGGACATGAAGAGACATTTCAGCAAAGAGGATATACAGATGGCAAATAAGCACATACAAAGATGTTCAGTATCACTATTCATTAGGGAAATGCACATAAAGACCATAATAAGAAATGATGATCCACTCTGTTAAAAATTTCTATTACAACAGGTAAAATAAAAAATATTGACAATAGAAAATGCTGGCAAGGATGCAAAGAAAGTAGATCTGTTATACATTGCTGGCAGAATGTAAAATGGTACACCCACTCTGGAAAAACAGTTTGACAGTTTCTTAAAAAACTAAGCATATATTTACTAGAGGACCCAGTAATTGTACTTCTGGACATGTATCCAGAAAATATAAAATGTATGCCCATACAAAACCTGTAACAAATATTAGTAACAGCTTTATTTTCAATAGCCAAAAACTGAGAGCATGTCGCTCAATAGCTAAATGGTTAAACAAAATGTGGTACATCCATACCATATACCACTATCAGCAATAAGAAACAGTAAACTACTAATACAACAAATTTGGGTGTGTCCCAAAAGCATTATGCTGAAATTGAAAAGCCAATCTCAAAAGGTTGCATACTTTGAGGTTCAGGTTATATAACATTCTCAAAATGACAAAATTATAGTGATGGAAAAGAGCCTGGTGGTTGCCAGAGGTTAGGGATGGCAGTAAGCAGGATTTGAGTCTAATTATAAAAGAGAATAGAAGACCTTAATCTTCTATTCCCCTAAATAGATCTGTGTCTTAATTGCAGTGAAATCAGTGTTGAGAAATCTACACATGCAATTAAATGACACAGGTCTAGCCACACACATTGTACCAATGTCAATTTTCTGGTAGAGATTACATACTATAGTTATATAAAAATATAATCATTGAGGAAAACTGGGTGAAGCATGGGCAGAATCTCTCTGTACTGTTTTTGCAATTCCTATCACTCTATTATTTTAAAATAAAAAGTTAAAAATAAATTAGATAAATCCACCATCATAGTGGGTGATAATGTATGGCCACATCCCAACCCAAATCTCATTTCGAATTGTAGCTCCTACAATTCCCACGTGTCTTGGGAAGGACCCAGTGGGAGGTCTTGGGTGGGTCTTCCTCATGCTGTTCTTGTGACAGTGAATAAATCTCATGAGATCTGATGACTTTATAAATGAGTGTTTCCCTGCACAAGCCCTCTGACCCACCAACATGTAAGAAGTCCCTTTGTTCTTCCTTCATCTTCCAACATGATTGTGAGGCCTCCCCAGCCATATGGAACTATGAGTCCATTAAACCTACTTCCTTTATAAATTACCCAGTCTTGGATATGGCTTTATTGGAAGCATGAGAATGTACCAACTTACTGATACCAGGAATGGGATGCTGCTATAAAGATACTCGAAAATGTGGAAATGACTTTGGAACTGGGTAACAGGCAGAAGCTAGAGCTGTTTGGAGTGCTCAGAAGAAGACAGGAAGATGTGGGAAAGTTTGGAACTTCCTACAGACTTGTTGAATGGCTTTGACCAGAATGCTGACAGTGATATTGAAAATGCAGTCCAGGCTGAGGTAGTCCCAGATGGAGATAAGGAACCTGTTGGGAACTAAAATAAAGGTGACTCTTGCTATATTTTAGCAGAGACTGGTGGCATTTTCCCCTGCCCTAGAGATCTGTGACTCTTTGAACTTGAGAGAGCTGATTTAGGGTATCTGGTGGAAGAAATTTCTAAGGAACAAAGTGTCCAAGAATTGACTTGGGTGCTGTTAAAAGCATTCAGCTTTATGTATTCACAAAGACATGGTTTGGAATTGAAACTCATGTTTAAAAGGGAAGCAGAGCATAAAAGTTCAGAAAATTTGCAGCCTGATGATGTGATAGAAAATAAAAACTCATTTTCTGAGGAGAAATTCCCTGCTGCAGAAATTTGCATAAATAATGAGGAACCAAACGTTAATCACCAAGACAATGGGAAAAATGTCTCCAGGGTATGTCAGAGGTCATCACAACAGGCCTTCCCATCACAAGTCAGAAGGTCTAGGAGGGAAAAATGGTTTCACGGGCTGGGCCCAGGGCCTTGCTGCTTTGTACAGTCTTAGGACTTGGTGCCCTACAACCCAGCCACAGGTTAAAAGTGGACAATGTGGAACTCAGGCTGTTGCTTCAGAGGAAGCAAACTCCAAGCCTTGGTGGCTTACATGTGGTGTTGGGCCTGCAGGTGCATAAAGTCAAGAATTGAGGTTTGGAAACCTCTGCCTAGATTTCAGAAGATGTATGGAAATGCCTGATGTCTAGGCAGAGGTGTGCTGCAGGGGTAGAGCACTCATGGACAACCTTGGCTAGGGCAGTGTGGATGGGAAAGGTGGGTGCAAGTCCCTACACAGAGTCCCCACTGAAGCATTGCCTAGTGGAGCTATGAGAAGAGGACCACTATCCTCTAGACCGCAGAATTGTAGGTGTACTGATAGCTTTCACTGTGCATCTGGAAAAGCTGCAGACACTCAACACCAGTCCATGAAAGCAGCCAGGAGAGGGGCTGTACCCTGCAAAGCCACAGGGGTGGAGCTGCCCAAGACCATGGGAGCCCACTTCTTGCATCAGCATGAACTGGATGTGAGACGTGGAGTCAAAGGAGATCATTTTGGAGTTTTAAGTTTTGACTGGATCTTAAAAATCAACATGGATGTTCTAGCATTACTGATGGTCAGATTCAACTAGCACCTGAAAATGTCTACAAGAGTTCCCCAAAGATGAAAGGACCACATCCAAAGCTTTCCTTACACAGAGGTATAGAAATAGTTTGTCAGGTATATGTCTGATTACAGTGCAATTGAAAATGACAGGCTTTAAAAACTTGGCTCTAAGGCTGTAAAGACTTTTCAGGAAATCATCTATAATATGGTAAAAATAAACTGGGCTTAATTGAAATTTTACTCCGAGTTCTGATATTCCATTCTTTTTTACACAAAATCAACTCATTTAAAAACCAGATGAAATAATTTGGAAAAAAAGGGAAAAAAATGCAGAAAATCTAAGGAAATATGAATCATCAACCATATCAGAAAACTGAAGCTTTAGGTTAAGGTTTGGCACCCGTGTATCATTTTTATTCTCCAGTCATTTGTTTCCAATCCTTGCTGAATCTTTAAGCCTTCTCAAGTCCCTCAAAGCTCTCATCAATACTTGAACATGGGCCAATACACCACTAGCAGTCACATCAAACAGGAGACAAAGACAACTAGCAAAGGACCAACTACAAATGATGCCAAGGAAAATTTAGAGAGCACAAAAAAATGTTTCATTTCTTGGCTATTTATTTTTCTGGATACCACACTGATTTTCATGGCAGTATCTTTTATTTGTTTTTATTTGTTGTTGGTGCTGTAATCCTAAGAAAATTTGAATTTCAGCATCTAAGCTCTATTTCAGGTAAACAAATGTGTAGCAAATCTTTCAAGTTAGTATCTTCCCTCACAATCTGAGCTCCTTGAGCCATGTTATTCAATCCCTTGTATGTCTCTGTGCATCCATTAATATCTTAAAAAGTATTTTGTATCTGTTGTCTCACCCCTAAAAATGGAGTTTAGAAAATATTGTATGCATTATTTTAACAAGTAAATGCTGATTATCTAATCTGCACATGTATTTTGCTAGATGCTGGATCAATTTTTCTTCAGAAAATGGAATAATGTAAGTAGTAGCATCTGGCAAATGTTAGAAGTTGAAATTTTCCCTACCATTTTATTAAACTGATCAAGCTTGCATTCATTCATTCATTCATTCATGTGTCCAGGTGCAGTAAAGATATACAAAATCTTCTTTTTATGCTGGATTCCACAGAAGGACTTAACATCTCTATACTTTAATTTCCTTATCTGTAAAATGGGAATGATAATAATAATAGTATTTAACTTTTTGCCAGGAGTGAGTTAATGTGTCTGACACCATGGGTCTGGCACATGCAAGGCCTATGCCTATACTGATTACTGTTTCAGCCTCAGAACTTTAGAAAGTATTCCTGAGGCACCCCATCAAGCACCCCATTATGGTAGCATAGCTTTTATTTGGAAGGTGTAAGCCCAAAACAGTGAGGGTGAGATTAAAAAAAAAGAAGAAGAAAAAAAGTGACGCAAAGAAAAAGTGATTGAAATGATGTTTCTCCAGTTTACAACAAGCTTCCACGAGACCAACAGGACACTCAGGAAATATGTTTGCCTGTCACATACAACTTCTCCAGAAAGACTGCAAAGAAGAATCACATCTTGGGGCAGTCTGTTAGAAAGAGGAAGCTGAAGAAATTAATCTGCCCAGGTCTCTTCCACCTTTCATTTTCCATTGAGCAATCCTCATCCCTTACATCTTTGCAAGTTGCAATACCTGACTTCTCTGAGGCATTTCAGAAAACTAGATCCCGCACTCAGTGCTGTTGTGTTTCATCCTCACAGTTTTTACTTACATGCTACTTGCTATCAATAAAGCTATAGAATGAGGACCGAAAACAACACTAAGGTTGCCTTTGAATCAAACCTCATTTTCACAGCTCTCAGCATACTGTAGCAGACACAAAGCAGAGCTTTGAAATTAGTCAAGCAATTTTGAGCTCTAGATCTGCTACTATGTTGCTGTGCAAATTTTTTGAGTTGTCTGAGTCTTGTTTTCTTCATCTATAAAAGGAAAATGTTAATATCTACCTCATAGAGCTGTTATAAAGGATGAATGAGCAGTGAAGTAATTAGAGCTGTGATTGGCACATAAATGTTCAATAAATGTTTACTACAACCATAATTATCATTGCATACAAATGAGAAGACAAGGAAAGCCCATTCAGACCACTGACTGTGAATCTACCAGGATCACACTGAAAGGAACACATTACAGCCTACAGCTACACAGGAAAAGTAAAACTGAGTAACAACTATGATGGATTGGATTAACATAGAAAGCCTGAATAAATAATTCAGAATCCAAACTATATATTTCCCTCACTTGCCTGAATTATCCAAAAAGTTGCCACGTCCCCACTTCAATTTTCCTTATAGATGCCGCCATAAAGTCACATGCTTATGTGTTTCTTTGACAGTCATGCTCTGAAATGCATCACTAGAATCAAAATGCATTGAGATCAGATGTTATCAAATCCTATTTTATTCTCCCCAGATAGAGTCATACAGAGCCTTAAGACCTGTAGCAGTGTTCACTGCAATATATTTATAACAACATTGCAGTGAGCAATGATATCACTACAGTCTTATTGATGGATGTCTGCCTGTGAGATGCTTAAATTTTTAAAACAGTCTTCTTGCAGATTGTTCTGCACACTCCCTCCCTGCTTGCTTGAGGCTTCAAATGGCTATTTTTTGATATTAAAACAAGCACGCTATACAAGAGACCTGTTTTACATCATAACAAAACAAAAAGTTAGGTTTTTAAAAACTGTTTGACTTACCTTAGGCAGAGAAAGAAAAATAAAAAGCTTCCATTTATTTAACCTTCTTGCTTTTTAATAGATGTATGTTTTACTCCTCTTCACTCCTCTTTCTTTTGAACCTAGAAAAACTAGAATTAAAGGGGATACATTAGGAGAAAGAAAAAAACTCAGACTGATTTTCTTTCGATTCCAATGAGTTACGACACCAACTGTCTTAGTTCAAACCTAATACATTAATCTGTATTCCAATGATTTGACAAGCACATTTGGTGCAACTAAACTGGGTGAAGTTTAGGCACAGGTCTAAACACTTGTTCTCAATGTTACTATCAATTATGCTTGTTCAGAATTTCAGATTTTCATGCATTGCATCCCACACTGATATTTTTATTCAGGAAGTCTGGGGTGATAAGTAGGTATCTGCATTTTTAACAAGTACTCTACGTGATGATCCTGCTACCAGTAATTCATGAACCACAGTTTGAGCAACTGATTAAAGTGTGTATCAGCCATTTATAAACCAGAGTCAGAAGAGAAGGTGCATCTGTCTTCAGTAACTCTGACATAATAGCACAAAACACCTGGTAGCTGAATACTAAGACTGCTGGAAATTCAAGAATATTTATATTGAAGGTAATAAAAAGCTGGTGTTTTCCCCAAATTCAATGAAAATCATAGCTGCCTCATCCAAAAGCAACTGATTAGTTTCTCAGTACTTTTTACATCCTTGCTGATGTGCTTGCATTTCCAGATCAAGAAAATTAAGCCAAGCTTCTTTGACTGGTTTCTAAGAAGACTCTCTGTTTTATACAACCTTCTATGGTACTGAGGAAGAAATGATGACTGATTCATTCCAAAGATATTCCCATACATACAACCAAGAATGTTTCAAGAAACTTCTACTGAATTCAAAGCATGTTTCGCTTTGAATTTTATGTGATTCATGACCTTTTTCTTGCTATTTGAATTTTCCTACTGAGTCTTTCCTCCCAGTTGTTTAATGATGTTCTGCGGTGACCTCCCACAGCTTCAAAGTAGCACCAGTAGAAAACCCACAGATGCATGAGATAAATACATACCTAATATGTTCAAAATAACGGTAATGAGCACATATGCTTCCAGGCAGAATGGCTGCAGAGCAAGTGTGGAAAATAGATTCTGCCTCCATGCTAATTTCAGTTAATTGATATTGGCTTCCATGTAGCATTTTATTATGACAGACTGTGGGGCCAGATTTTCCAAGGAAGATTTTAACCCAAAGAATAGAAACTAAGTAAGAAGCAACCTAGTATTTTATTTTTACTTATACCAACGCTCAAGATATTACATGCAGGCATCAGATAAAGCTGAACTGGGAAAACCCAATTTGGTACAAGTGATAAGTAGGCCCTGTTGCTTTCTTATATGCCTATCTTCATATAGGAGACCTCATTTTATTACATTTCACAGATACTGCATTTTTTACAAATTGAAGGTTTGTGGACACCCTGAGTCAAGTAAATCTATCAGCGACATTGTTCTAACAGCATGTGCTCCCTTCAGGTCTCTGTGTCACATTTTGGTAACTCTCTCAATATTTCAAACTTTTTCATTATTATCATATCTGTTACAATGATTTGTGATCAGTGATATCTGACGTTATTATTATCATTGTTTTAAGGCACCACAAACTGCCCAACATAAGATGGAAAACTTAATTGATAAATGTTGTGTGTGTTCTGACTGCTCTAGCAACTGGTCATTCCCCCACCTCTCTCTCTCTCTTCAGTCTTCCCTATTTCCTGAGACAACAATATTGAAAGGAGGCTAGTTAATGACCCTACAATGGCCTCTAACTATTCAAATGAAAGGAAGACTTACACATCTCTCACTTTAAATCAAGAGCTAGAAATGATTAAGCTTAGTAAAAAAGGCATGTTGAGAGCCAAGATAGGTCTCTTTCACCAGTTAGCCAAGATACGAATGCAAAGAAAAAGTTCTTGAAGAAACTAAAAGTACCACTGCAATGAACACATGAATGATAAGAAAGCAAAACAGCCTTATTGCTGATATGAAGAAGGTTTGAGTGGTCTGGATAGAGCTACAACATTCTCTTAAGACAAAACCTAATCCAGAGGAAGGTCCTAACTCTCTTCAATTCTGTGAAGGCTGGTAGAGGTGAGAAAGCTGCAGAAGAAAAGTTTGAGGCTAGCAGAGTTTGGTTCAGGAGGTTTAAAAAAGAAGCTGTCTCCATAATATAAAAATGCAAGGTGAAGCAAGAATTGCTGATGTAGAAGCTTTAGCAAGTTATCCAGAAGATCTAGTTAATATTATTGATGAAGATGGCTACACTAAACAAAAGGTTTTCAGTGTCGATAAAAACAGCCTTATATTCAAAGAAGATGCCATCTAGGACTTTCATAGCAAGAGAGAAGAAGTCAATGCCTGACTTCTAAGCTTGGTAGGGCAGGCTGACTCTTTTGATAGGAGGTAATGCAGCTGGTGACTTCAAGTTGAAGCCAATGCTCATTGACCATTCTGAAAATCCAAAGGCCCTTAAAAAATATGCTAAACCAACTCTGCCTATGCTCTATAAATGAAACAAAACTTGAATGGCAGCACATCTGTTTACAATGTGGTTTACTGAATATATTAATCCCACTGTTGAGACTGTTGAGACCTACCGCTCAAAAAAAGAGATTCCTTTCAAAATATTAACGCACAGTGACAATGCACCTAGTCACCCAAGATCCCTGATGGAGATGTACAAGATTAATGTTATTTTCATGTCTACTAACACAACAACCATTCTATAGCCCATGGATTAAGGAGTTTTTGACTTTCAAGTCATTTAAGAAATACATCTTGTAAGGTTATAAGTGCCATAGATAGTGATTCAGCTGATGGATCTTGGCAAAGCAAACTGAAAACCTTCTGAAAAGAATTCATCATTCTAGATGCCATTAAGAATGTTCATGAGGTGGTGAAACAAGGTGGCTGAAGAGAACCCTCCAACGATCATCCTCCTTGTAGGAACACCAAATTGAACAATTATCCATATAAGAAAGTACATTCATAAGAACCATAAATCAGGTGAGCAATCACAGTACCTGGTTTTGATATCATAGTAAGCAAAGAGGCACATAATAGGGTACAAAAGACAATCCTGAATTATCTACACTGCCCCTCCCTACCCCACCCTTACCCACTGCAGCTTCATGTGGCATGGAGAGAGAATCTGTGTGCTTGGGGAAGGATAGCAAAGTGATTGTGGTACTTTGCATTAGAACTCAGTGCTGCTCTGTGATAGTGGAGAGAACACAACGCAGAATTCAGCCAGCACATGTGGAGGGAGTACTTAGACCAGCCCTAGCCAAAAGGGAATCATCCATACCTAAATTCAGAACTTGAGTTCCGGTTAGCCCCACCACTGGGGGCTAAAGGGCTCTGGAGTCCTAAATAAATTTGAAAGGCAGTCTAGACAACAAGGACTGTAATTCCTGGGTAAGGTCTGGTGCTGTGGAAGGCTGTGCTAGGGCCAATGGACCTGGAGTGTTCACAACCCAGTGAGACACCAGCTGGGGCCACGAAGAAGTGCTTGCATCACCCTTTCTCCAACTGCAGAGGGTACAGCTTGTAACTTGTGGAGAGACTCCTTCTGCTTAAGAAAAGGAAATGGAAAAGTAAAAAGGATTTTGTCTTGCAACTTGGGTACCAGCTCAGCCACAATAAAATAAAGCACCAAGCAGACTCATAAAATCCATGATTCCAAGACTAAGCTTTCAGATGGCAGTTCTAGACCCACCCTGGGCTGGAAGAGAACCCACTTCCCAGAAAGGAAAGATCCAGGCCTGGCGAGATTCAATACCTGCTGTCTAAGGAGCCCTTGGGCTTTGAATAAACAACAGCAGTAGCCAATAGTCAACACAGGCCTTAAGCAAGACCCAGTACTATGCTGGCTTCAATAGTGATCCAGCACATTCCCAGTGGTGGCTGTCACACGAGTGTTTGTGTCACCCTTCCCCCAATTCTAGGCAGCTCAACACACACACACAGAGAGACTTTATTTCTTTGGTGGAAAGTAAGGAAAGAGGAGAAGAGACTCTGTCTGGTGATCCAAGGAATTCACCTGGATCTTAGTAGGATCAACAATGCATTACACCTATGAGTCTGCAAGAGTCACAGTGTTACTAGGCTTGAGGACCCCCAATGCAAATATGGCTGCAGTGACCAAAGTTTTAAGACTTAGATCACAACACTCACTTCCCTTTGAATACTTAGAAAGCCTTCTCAAGAAGGATGGGTACAAACGAGCCCAAACTGTGAAGATGAAAATAAATACCCAACTCGTCAATGCCCAGACATTAATGAACATCCATAAGAATCAAGATCAGCTAGGAAAACACGACTTCACCAATTGTACCAAATAAGGAGCTAGTGACCAATCCTTGGCTGACAGAGATATGTGAACTTTCAGACAGAGGATTCAAAGCAGTGGTTTCAAGGAAGCTCCAAGAAAATTAAAGATAACACAGACAAGTAATGCAGAATTCTATCAAATAAATTTTAAGAAGAGATTGAAATAATTTTTAAAAATCAAGCAGAAATTCTGGAGTGGAAAAATTCACTTGGCCAATTGAAGAATGCATCAGAGTCTCATTATAGTAGAGTTGATCAAGCAAAATAAAGAATTATTTTATTTATTTATTT
>NW_012114711.1:9168629-9174889 GCF_000951035.1 Colobus angolensis palliatus | reverse complement strand
ATTATAACACTATAATTGTGGTATAGGAACTACCCATATCACAAGTAGGAAGATAAAAAGACAAACCTATCAAAAATGATAATTATAACAGGTTCTTAAGACATAACAGTGTAATATGATAGAAATAGAAATAGCAAAAAGTTAAAAAGTATGGGTGATGAAGTTAAAGTGTAGAGCCTTTATGAGTTTTATTGTTGCTTGTTTCTTTGTTTGGTTGGTTTTCTAATTAGAAAATAATGGGTAATAAGATGTTATTTGCAAACCTCACGGTAACCTAAAATCAGAAAACCTCCAACAGATACACAAAAAAATGAAAAGCAAGAAATTAAGACATACCACCAGAGAAAATAATGTTCACACAAAAGAAGATAGGAAGGAAGAAAAACAGGCAGGCAGGCAGGCAGGCAGGCATAGAGGACCAAAAAACAACAGGTAGGCAGGCAGGACCAAAAAGCAACCAGAAACCAAATAAAAAAAATGGCAACAGTAAGTCCTTACTTATCAATAATAACATTGAATACAAATAAACTAAACTCTCTAATCAAAAGACAAAAGGCTAAATGGGTTTTTAAAAAATTCAGCAATCTGATGGCTACAGAAAACACACTTTACCTAAAAAAGACACACATAGACTGAAAATAAAGGTATGGAAAAAGGCATTCCATGATAATGGAAACCAAAAAAGGGAAGGAGTAGCTACACTTACCTCAGACAAAAAATCAATTTCCAGACAAAAACTATAAAAAGAGATAAAGAAGGTAATTATATAATGATAGAAGGGTCAATTCAGCAAGAAGACGTAACAATTATAAATCCATGTATAACCCAACACTGAAGCATTCAGATATGTAAAGCAAGTATTCAAGCCAAAGAGAGAGACAGACCCAAATATCATAATAGCTGGAGACTTCAACATCCCACTTTTATCATTGGACAGATCATGCCAACAGAAGATCAACAATGAAATGTCATACTTAATTTGTCCTATGGACCAAATGGATCTAATAGATAATTACAGAACATTTCATCCAATGACTGCAGAATACATATTCTTATCCTCAGCACATGGATCATTGTCAAGGATAGATCATATGTTAGGTCACAAATCAAGTCTTAATTTAAAAAAAAAGAAAATTATATCAAGTATCTTCTCTGACTACAATTGAATAAAACTAGAAATTAATAACGAGAGGAACTTTGGAAATTATACAAACACATGGAATTAAACAATATGCTCCTGAATGACTAGTGTGTCAATGACTAAATTAAGAAGGAAATTAAAAACTTTCTTGAATCAAATGAAAATGGAAACAGCACACACCAAAACCTATGGAATATGGCAAAAAAACACTACTAAGAAGTAAGTTTGTAGCAATAACCACCTACATCAAAAAAGTAGAAAAACATCAAATAACAATACATCTTAAAGAACTAAAAGAGCAAGAGAAAACCAAACCCAAAACAAGTATAAAAAAAGAAATAATAAAGATTAGAGCAGAAAAAACTGAATTTGAAATTAAGAAACCAATATACAAGATCAATAAAACAAAAAGTTGGTTTTTTGAAAAGATAAACAAAACTGATAAATCTTTAGCCAGACTAAGAAGAAAAAAGACCCAAGTAAATAAAATGAGAAATGAAAAGGGAGAGATTACAACTGAGATCACAGAAATTCAAAGGATCATTAGAGTCTACCAGGAGCAACCATATGTCAATAAATTGGAAACTGTGGAAGAAATGAATAAATTTCTAGACCTATATAACCTACCAAGATTGAACAATGAGGAAATCCCAAAGCCTGTTATTGAATAGACCAGTAAGAGGAAATGTAATTGAAGCCAAAATAAAATGTCTACCAGCAAAGAAAATCTAGGACTTGATGGATTCAATGATGAATTTTATCAAACATTTAAAAGAGAACTAATATCGATCCTACTCAAACTGTTCCTAAAAATAGAGGAAGAGAAAATACTTCCAAACTGTTTATATGAGGTCAGTATTATCCTGATACCAAAACCATACAAAGATGCATCAAAAATACAAAAGCACAGGCCAATATTCCTGATGAACATTGATGCGAAAACCCTCAACAAAATACTACCAAACCAAATACAACAACACATTAAAAAGATTAGTCATTATGACCAAGTGGAATTCATTCCGGAGATGCAAGAATGGTTAAGCCTATGAAAATCAATCAATGTTGATTTTGTTGATACATGATATCAACAAAATGAAGGACAAAAACACATGATCATTTCAATTGATGCTGAGAATGCATTTCATAAATTAAATGTTTCTTCATGACAAAAGCCCCCAAAAAACTCTTCATAGAAGGTACATATCTCAACACAATAAAAGTTACATATTACAGACCCACAGCTAGTATCATACTGAATGGGGTAAAATTGAGAGCCTTTCCTCCAAGATCTGGAACAAAAAAAGGATGCAAATTTTCACCACTGTTATTCAACGTAGTCCTGGAATTCTTATCTAGAGCAATTAGACAAGTGAAAGAAATAAAGGCATGCAAATTGGAAGGGAAGAAGTCAAATTATCTTGTCTGCAGCCAATATGTTCTTATATTTGGAAAAACCTAAAGACTCCAACAATAACAACAACAAAACTATTGGAACTGATAAATAAATCCCATAAAGCTGCAAGATACAAAATCAACATCCAGAAATCAGTAGCATTCTATTCGCCAACAGAGAACAATCTGCAAAAGAAATCAAGAAAGCAATCCCATTTATAATAGCTACAAATAAAATAAAATACCTAGGAATTAACAAAAGAAGTGAAAGATCTCTACAATGAAAACTGTAAAACATTGACACAAGAAGTTGAAGAGGACACAGAAAAATGGAAAGATATTCCATATTCATGAATTGGAAGAATCAACATTGTTAAAATGTCTATACTATCCAAATAAACCTACAGATTCAATACAATCTTCATAAAAATACTAATGACATTCTTCACAGAAATAGAAATAACAATCCAAAATTTATATGGAGCCAACAAAGACCCAGAATATTCAAAGTCATGTTAAGCAAAAGAAACAAAACTAGAGGAATCACATTACCTGACTTCAAACATACAACAGAGATATGGTAACCAAAACAACAGGGTATTGGCATAAAAACAGACACACAGACCAATGGAACAGAATAGAGAAACCAGAACTAAATCCTTACATCTACAGTAAACTCATTTTCAACAAAGATGTCAAGAACATACATTGAAGAAAGGATAGTCTCTTCAATAAATGACACTAGAATATCCATATGCAGAGGAATGAAACTAGACCCCATCTATCACTATATACAAAATAAAATAGAAATAGATTAAATATGTAAATGTAAGCCCTCAAACTATGAAACTACTCAAAGAAAACACTGGGGAAACTCTCTGGGATATTGATCTGGGCAAAGATTTGTTGAGAAATAACTCATGAGTATAGTCAACCAAAGCAAAAATGAACAAATGAGTTCACATCAAGTTAAAAACCTGCTTAGCAAAGGAAACTCAAACAAATATTCAAGAAAAAAACAAACAACCCCATCAAAAAGTGGGGAAAGGATATGAACAGACATTTCTCAAAAGAAGACATTCATACAGCCAACAGACACATGAAAAAATGCTCATCATCACTGGCCATCAGAGAAATGCAAATCAAAACTACAATGAGATATCATCTCACCTCAGTTAAAATAGCTTTTATCCAAAAGACAAGCAATAAATAAATGCTGGAGAGAACATAGAGAAAGGGAAACCCTCATACACTATTGGTTGGAATGTAAATGAGTACAGCCACTATGGAGAATAGTATGGAAGTTTCTCAAAAACTAAAAGTAGAGCTAACACACAATCCAGCAATCCCACTGCTAGGTGTACACCCAAAGGGAGGAAATCAGCATATCTACAAAATATCTGCACTCCCGTGTTTATTGTAGCACTATTCACAATAGTTAAGATTTGGAATCAATCTAAGTGTCTATCATCCAACAAATGGATAAATTAAAATGTGGTACTTATACACAATGGAGTACTATTTAACTATAAAGAGGGATGAGATACCACCATTTGCAACAACATGGATGGAACTGGAGGACATTATGTTAGATGAATTAAGCCAGGCACAGAAAGACACATTTCACATGTTCTCACTCATTTGTGTGAGCTAAAAATTAAAACAATACAACTAATGGAGACAGAGAATAGAATGATGGTTTCCAGAGGCTGGGAAGGATATTATGCAGGTAGGGGTGGAGGAAATAAGGATGGCTAATGAGTACAAAAATAAAGTTATAATGAACAAGATCTAGTATTTGATAGCACAACAGGGTGACTACAGTCAAAAATAATTTATTGAACATTTTAAAATAATGAAATGAATATAATCAGAATGTTTGCAACACACAGAAATAACAAATGCTTGAGGTGATGGATACCCCATTTCCTCAGATATGTTTATTACACATTGTATGACTGTATCAAAATATCTCATGTGTCCCATATGTATAAACACCTACTATGTACCCATATAATTGAAAATAAATTTTAAAATATCCGTATTTCATGGGAGGAGGTCAAAACAGTAACATCAACAGAAATTTGGAAGAAGTTAATTGCAACCCTCATGGATGACTTTGAGGTGCCCAAGGCTTCAGTGGAGGAAGTAATGGCATATCTGGTAGAAATAGTAAGATAACTAGAATTAGAACTGAAATCTGAAAATGTAATTGAATTGCTGCAATCTCATGATAAAACTTGACTAGATGAAGAATTGCTTCTTATGAATGAGCAATGAAAGGAATTCCTTGAGGTGGATCTACTCTAGGTGAAGATGCTACGAATATTGTTGAAATGAAAACAAAGTATTTAGAATATTACAT
The DNA here is from genome assembly GCF_000951035.1 of Colobus angolensis palliatus. NCBI lineage: Eukaryota > Metazoa > Chordata > Mammalia > Primates > Cercopithecidae > Colobus > Colobus angolensis. The sequence goes on along the minus strand of NW_012114711.1, from coordinate 9,169,991 downwards.
AATGTAGTTCATAAAGCATTACAGGGTTTAAGGGGATTTTTTTTTTTTTACTTTTATTTTAGGTTAGGGGGTACATGTGAAATTTTGTTACACAGGTAAACATGTATCACAAGAGTTTGTTGTACATATTATTTTATCACCCAGGTATTAAGTCCAGTACCCGATAGATATCCTTTCTGCTCCTCTTCCTTCTCCAACCCTGCCCCCAAAGTAGACCCCAGTGTCTGTTGTTCCCTCCTTTCTGTTCATGAGTTTTCATTGTTTAGCTTCCACTTGTAAGTGAGAACATGCAGTATTTGGTTTTCTGTTCCTGTGTTAGTTTGCTGAAGATAAGGGCCTCCAGCTCCATCCATGTTCTCGCAAAAGGCATGGTCTCATTCATTTTTTATGGCTGCATAGCATTTCACGGTGTATATGTACAACATTATTTTTATCCAGTCTGTCATTGATGGCCACCTAAGTTGATTCCATGTCTTTGCTACTGTGAATAGCGCTGCAATGAATATTTGTGTGCATGTGTCTTTATGGTAGAACAATATGGTTTAAGAGGATTGACGATATCCTACTGTGGGTAAAATGCTATCAAACAGCATCACATGTTGCAGAGCAATCTTTTGTGAATGAAAGAGTAAGTTCATGCAGCAAACTTCATTGTGGTCTTACTTTAAGAAATTGCCACAGTCACCCCAAACTTCAGCAGCTATCACTATAATCAGTTGGTAGCCATCAATATTGAGGCAACACCCTCCAAAAGATTAGGACTCACTAAAGGCTCAGATGATTGTTGGCACTTTTTAGCAAAAAGGTATTTTTAAATTCAAGTATGCGTATTTTTTAGACACAATGCTATTGCACACAATGCTATTACAATAGACTACATTGTAGTGTAAACATATTTTTATATGCACTGGGGAAGCAAAAATGTGTGCAACTTACTATTGCGATATTTGCTTTATTGCAGTAGTCTGGAATCAAATCCTCAATATCTCCAAGAACTGGGAATATTACTACTGCGTTTGGAAATATTACCACTTCCTGAATGGACACAAGTACAGAAATCGAAAGCAATGTCCAGTAGGCATGTAGGTTTGGATAATTAGATTGTCATTCTGCCACATGGATGGGAAAACATGAGCACTTGTTCTGTCCACAATGACCCTGTCCACTAATATGTGTGAACAGGTCACATTAGCATTCTCTCCTCCTAAAGAGAAATGAGGGAGAGAAGTCAACAAAGGGACAGAAGAATTTGGGGATCAGGAAGAGGGGCCTAAGGGATCACATTTCCCATGTAAGTCAGTATTATTTCAATTTCTAGAAAAAGACAAGAAGAATAATGCTTTATAGTGTTTCCAACTTTTA
>NW_012114711.1:9164924-9167534 GCF_000951035.1 Colobus angolensis palliatus | reverse complement strand
TTTCATTTTTATTCACAGTCTCTCTTCTAAAATAGGGGACAGTATACTACAGTCCATAGGCTTGTAGCCTATTTTTTTAAATAAAGTTTTATTTGAATATAATTATAACTTGTGTTTGAATATAACTATGCCCATAATTTATGTATTGTCTATGTCTGCTTTTGTGCTGTAACAGCAAAATTGAAGAAGTTGTGATGGAGGTCATAAAGCAAGGCCATAAACCTAAAATTCTTACTCTCTTGCTCTTGAAGAAAAAGTTTGCTGACCCCTGCTCTAAACAAGGGATCTATGAGGGTGAGAACTACATCTTGGTAAACTTTGCAATCTCAGCACTATGCACAGGAACTAAGGATTCTTGAACAGAGATCCACCACATGTACATTGATGCATGTACCCCACAGATTTGCCTCATAAATTGCATATGTGTTAGTGTGCATATTCATTTTCACATGCATATTTATGTCTATTACCAAAGATTTCTAGCTTGCTCTTAATCTCAAAAAAGAATAGGACAGCTCAGCAACTATCAAATCAAGCCTCCCATAGACAGCAAATATGAATTCTGAATATGAAACAAAAATGAACTCCCTGAAGGCCCTAAAAGTGAACAAGAGATTCTGGGAAGGATGAGAAAAAATTAAAACCTGGAATAAAAGAACAGCACTCAACGTTCTCTCTCTCTTTCTCTCTCTAGCTTTTAAGAGCCAAGAGCCAAGAAAGGAGCCTAAAACTCTAATTGAAAAACCTACGGTTGAAAACCCTGAAGCACAAGAGGACAAATTATTCTGGGACATCTATAGTATCTGGAAAGTGAGGTGAAAGAGATCATGGAAAGAAGAGAGGAGGACAAATTATTTTGGGACATCTACAATATCTGGAAAGTGAAGTGAGAGGGATCATGGAAAGAAGAGAGCTAGAAAAGAAACACCAAAATGCTCTGCCCAATCTCTGGCTCACCTCCAAACCACACATGTGTGGGGCAAACACAAAGCAACCAACTTTCAGATAAAGTAATTGAGTTTTCAGCTTTTGTCCAATAGGCAGAGTATTCACTTTGAGCCCAAATAAGTTAATTGTCTGCCAAAGCAAAATTTAACACTCTTCTGAGGAACATAACAGAATACAGAAACTACAATACATGACTTCCACAATGTTCAGGATAAAATTTAAAATTACTCAACATGCAAAGAGACAGGACTGTAAGACTACTATTCAAAACAAGACAATTATCCAAATTATCTAAATTTTGTAATTAGCAGACAATTATAATGAAGCAGCTATTATAACTATGCTCAGTGAGGCAAAGGAAAATATGCTCATAATGTACAAAAAGTTGATAAATCTCAGCAGATAAGGACAAATGATAAAACCCAATGGAAATTCTAGGACTGATTAATACACTATTTCAAAGGAATATGTGGCTCTCTCCTAAAAATTAAACTTCACTACCTACCAGGTAGGTCACTGTTTATTTCATTTGAGAAACTTGAGTTTGAGTTTCTCTAAAGGAACATGTCATAATAGAAAGAAACAGTTCTGAAACAGCAATTGAACTAAAGATTTAGAATAGTAAAAAAAAAAAAAAAAAAAAGCAACAAGTTGTTGCCTAAGCAAATTGACCTTAAACAAGTCTATTTATCTTATTTTTCTTAGCTGAAGAATGGGGATAATAATGGTATTCCTAATATTCCAAGCATAGTTTCTATAACATGGTAACACTTATTATGTTATCTGTAATGATAATGATGATTATTTTTAATTGTGGTTTGAAAGTGCTTCTTTTTGAAACAGGAGTATCTAGGGAGATGACACATTCTAGCTGGGTTTTGGATGTTACCTAAGAGAACAGAGGCCAGGACCCAAGAGTAAATTAAGCAAAAGAGAAACTTCCAAAGGCATAGATCCTATTTCTAAAACTCAACTCAGAATGCTCTATAGAATTTGTCCGGTACTAATTAGCTTTTGACATCTGTGCCTCTCCTCTCAATTTAATGTGAATAGTCTTTGTCAAATGATTCCACTAAAGTGTCTCGTTAACACTAAAATAATGATGAAATGATTAATTTCTAGGTACTGACTTGAATAACATTAATCTTGTTGAAATCATTTGGTATGAATGTGACTTGTCATATGTATTTTAAAAGACAGAAATCAACTGACTCTTTTTGATCTGTCATGTCACCGCATTTGATGTTTGAAGGAACTGTGGGGTCTGCTGTCTTGGGAGGCATATTATACATGTTTGACACACTGATAGCAATTGTAATTGTCCTGCAGAGGGAGGGAAAATAGAATTTTTAACTGCAATCAAGAAGTTCTACCCCAACCTTCCTCCCCTATAGGAATTGAGATGCATATTCAGAACATAAATTGCAATAATCTCCTGCTATTAACCTCAGGCAATTGTTCCAAAATGCAGCTGAAATAATGGAAATATTTAACATAGGATACTAAGTGTAAAAAACAAAACTGTCTTTCTGCCCTCATACTCATAGTTGCAACAAAAACAAAAGAAACTTCTGAAAGCTTAATAATGAGGTGTGTACATGTTAAATTCAAAAAGGCAGGGATCACTGTGGGACATATATTTATCAGGTTATGCTTATATAT
>NW_012114711.1:9093268-9164119 GCF_000951035.1 Colobus angolensis palliatus | reverse complement strand
AAACTATTTGACTACATATTTAGATATAACCCAGTTACTAGAAGATCATTTTTTAAATTTTCAATTATTTTGATTTAAAAACAACAGTTATCTTTTTTGTTACCTCTTACTATTTGCCAGGAACTGAGATCTGAGATGAGCATTTACCTGCCTTTTCTAATGTAACATGTATACCACCACTAAAAGTAAAGGATTAGAATTCCCACTTCAGAGATGAAATAGCTGAAGCTCAGGGAGGTCAAAGAATTTTCCAAGCTCATAGAGGTAGGAAGTAGCAAACAAAGGATTAAATTTTACGTAGTCTCTCTACAAAAACCTCCGTTCATAAATTCTGCCTCCCTTTGAGTGGGAATTGGTTTTTGCATTTAATCTAGAGAGCAGGCTTTGACTAAAGAGAAAGAAGAGTAAGAAGATAGCATCCCCAAGAAGAAACATTATCTTCTATAATTAAGACCTTAGGAACACGGAAATCAAACCTCTGTGGCATAATGATTTGCCAAAATAAGGCAGGATGTATAACTAGCCCTGAAGGGCAACAGAAACCATAATTTGCCAGATACTCTTATTATCCCTGTCTTATACTGGTCAAATAACATCTATGATATTATGTCCAGTTTGAAGCATCATAATAGAAAATATTTTTGTTAATCTATAACATGCCCAGATTAATGTCCCCAGCTTGATAGACAGGTGCTCAAACCCAATGGTGGTATATGGAGAACACCTGAATAAGCTGGGAATGCTTAAATCTGAGAGGAGATAGCTTTGGTTAGGGTGGTAAAGAAGGAAGGTTATGAAAGTATGAGATGTGTCTTTAATTGTAAAGTGTGGATATGCAAAAGAGAATGATTTAATTTATTCTGCTTATATACAAAGGGTAAAACATATCACTCTAGGTAGAAATTTCAAGGTGGCTGGATTCAACTCAACATTAACACCTCTCTGTAAGTATAATGTATCGATCATGGAAGACTGATTCTTAAGGTTCTGTTTACCCTTATCATGTGAGGTATGCAGTGAGACAGACCGTGATAAGTCTTGTGCTGAACATGATATAGTAAAGATTCAGGCTTCTGACTTGTAAATTCATAAAATCATGTTAAAATACCCATGAGGTGGTTGGAAATCTAATGAAGTGGTTGAAATCTGGCTTTTCTCATCAGAAGATTCTGGTCTTACAGTTTCTGACTATGTGAATTTGGGAAAATTATTTAATTTCTCTGAGCCTCAACTTATTCATCATATAAAATTTGTATCATAGTGCCTCCCAGGATTACTGTGAGGAATAAAGTAGATCACCTATATAAATGCTTAGCACATTTCTTGATATAATATAAACACAGCAATAAATTGGAGATTTGTGTACTCAACAGTGGTGTTAACCATTATATGCATTCTTATTTTACAAACAGAGAAATTGAGCATCAGAGACATAAATGACAGAGATGAGGTCCAAATCTGGAACAACTGCCTTCAACTATCCTTTGATAGACCAATACCAAATAGCTAATGTTGACCTTGAGGAAATAGCGTAAGTTAATCATTCATTCCACAGTTACATTTTTTAAGATCTAGAATGTCTCAGGATATTTCAGGTTTTGGAAGTACTGAAAGAAAAAAAAAAGAAATTTGTTGCCCTGAAGTTGCTCATAGTTCACCTAGAAAGACAGGCAATTGGAATACAGTATGATAAGGGCAGAAATGGGGGTACATGTAAGATATAATGGAATCCCATAGTACCAGAGATAGATCTGCTAGGTGAGGGTTGTGAGGTGACTTCTGGGGTCAGGAGCCCATAGTATAGGTTAACACATGTAAACAGAAGACAGAGACTTGAGACTGCCTTTGTTAATATGACTTAATTATCTCTAGGAAATTATCATTCAGGAAGATAAGATTTTAAACAAATAAGAAACTTCAGAAAATGATTGCAATTCAATTTATCTTAGCAAATAGCCCAACCAAATGGTGGGCTCATATGGACAAATAGCTGTTCTCTCAGAAGAACAGATTGATTATCTGGGCAAACTACTCATTGTCAGACGAGAATTTACTTATCAAGACTCATTTAAGATCCTCACCTTAAAGTGTTCAGCAACTCTAACTATTCTAATACAAATTTTACTCAATCTCAATCATTGCCTTTTCTTGAAAGATCCATCTTGAACCTCTTGATTCTAGACCTCAAAATCCTGAAACTACTCTTCTCCGACCTCAGTTGTCTAAAGCACTTCTAAGATTCTGTCAAGGTGGTGTTCTGCCCTACTGCAGTAAATCTAATAAACTCAGCTTTGCTTTATCAACAGGCTTTTTTGGTAGGTTTTCTGGACAGTTGAACAATCAACAAAGCTCTGGCTCAACTGTTGACAGAGCTTAGGACAAATTTCATACAGAGGAAAAACGATATTCTTTGTTTTGGCACTGAGTCTGAGGAAGATCACCTTACTGAAGCTTATAAGGCACACATTTCTTATAATTACCTTCCTTATCTTCATAATAAAAAAGGCTTCTCCCCATTACAGCATATTGGCATGTTGGTTGTCATACCTGTTTATGTTCTCTATATAATAGCATCTTACCGAGTATGTCTCGAATCAGTAATGTATTGCAGCTAGGTATATAAATGAAGAGTTAAGGAAGGGTTTCTCTAAAAACAGTTGATGTCTATGGAAGGCCCCAGATTGTCCTTGAGCTTTTTAGGACTAGAAAGGGTCCAATTAATGTATTTACTTTCTACAGCAACTTTGGTGCTTGGGAGGAATAAAGAGTAGCTATAAAATTATGCAACAAGACTCTGTGGAGCATATTTCCAACGTGATTTGAAGAGTAGATCCTACATGGCATTCTTTTGACTTTCCAGTTGCCTTAACCATATCTCTCCATTTCTAGTTGGATATAGAGAGCTTAAAAATATGTACCAGGTACCACAGATTAAAGCTAGCCCAACACCTGACGGATAATTCTCCTGGTTCTGGCTCTTTGAAGTCATGTTTACTTTACAAATTAGTGAGCAATGATCAGGGTCATCTGCATGGCTGTGTAGGCTGCTCCCTGCATATGGTCACCCAACTTGCAGAGTAGATGGGGGCTGAAATCCAGACTACAGTTGGATCACCAATGTGCACACCCTAGCAAAGGGATGCATCTACCCAGAGGCAGGACCTGACTTTTATAACTCACACCAAAGTGCCACATGGACTAATACAGACTTGGCTGTGATAGTGATTGCATTTACATTGCTACACTGATACCCAGGGTAGCAAGAGGTCCGAACCTGAGGGTGCTCAGTCACAATTCTGTGCTTAAAACGTTTAGCATCTTATGAATGAGATAAAGTAAACTAACAGTGATACTATAAAGTAGAATACAGTTCAAGTCCTAAAAGGGGTACAGACAAATGCTACTGAACACTCTGAGGGTGACATACATGCTTTATATGCAAATGTCAGTTCTCAACCAAAATGTCTCATAATTATGCATTAATGTTCCAAAGAATCCCCAAGACTTTTCACTTCAGCCTTCTTTAGTTTAATGTTGTTGATGCCCTTCTGCATGTTGCCTCTATCCATGTACATTCAATATATTACAATTAAGAGGTAATTGGAAAATGCAAAAGCCTCTGGCTTATATCCTCCAATAAGAGGAAACTCCTCTTGACACTTGTTACACAAACATCCTAAATATTTGGAGGAGGAAATTCCTCAAAGGTTTTTAAGTTTTTAGCATTAAGGAGATCGTAAGTAGAAATTCATAACACAGTCATCATTATTGCTAATTTCAGATGATATTGCTTTCTCTTTAATTATGTTGTATCTTCATTATTTGATGAATGTAACATACATTTATATGAGATTTCAATTATAGATCTATTTCCAAATTTGATTCTTCAACTTACACATAAATGTCTGCATATTTTTTAAATTGTTCAATCTCTCATTTTCTTAAAAAGGTTGCTTTTAAAAAAGCAACCTTTAACATTTGTGGAGAAATATCCATACTTGAAAATTAATAGGAAATTCTGCTTATGCTCCTTAAAGCAACATTAGTCATAGTTTGATCAAGAGGTGAGGGACTGAAGAAGTCAAGGTCCTGTTTTAAGTGGAATGCTGTTCTGGCTCTCTACAAGAACTATCCATTATTGTACTAGTTTTTCCTCCCTATAATCCAGAGAAATATTCTAGAAGAAGTGATTAATTTTAGCAAAAAAAGAGGTTTGTACTATAGGTCCACTGTGAGGAATATTGTAATTTCATATCAAATTGATTTTATGGGGCAACTGCAAGTTTGGAGTTTTCCAAACACCTACAAGAGATGGCAGCAGAATTAAGAAGCCAGACCTCACAGGAAGGGGTAATTAAAAAAAGGAGGGAAGGGATCCAGGCAAGAAGGACATGTGGGAGTTTCAAGAGAGACGGGATGGACACAGACAGAGGGCACATTTGAACAGTAAAGAAATATTTAAACTATCCTTTGGATTTTTAGATTATATGAGAAACATAGCACTCTTTCCAGTAATGGATTGAGCCAGGTATCTTTCTAGCTATTATGAGGAGATGACAGAAAATAGCTCTTCATGGGGCAGAGTGTGACTACAGAAGAAATATTAGACCAAACTTGTGCAGCATTGCTTACTGCCCCTGCTGGCTTTGTTCCTGCCTTATGTGATATATCTTGTGTCCAGCCAGAATCTTGGGATGTTGCAGCAACATCAAATGGGCCTGGAGAAAAGTCTTGCTAGAAAGTCTAGAGTTTCCTGTTACATGAGCAGAAGTTGCTGTTATTGGAGCCTGAAAGTATAGAAATGGTGGTATAGCTGGCCACCAGCAGACTTCCAAGAAAGTCAGAGTATGGATTTTTTGATCAGCTCTACTACAATGCACTCTGGTGGAAGAAAAGGATCCTAACAAAGTCTAAACCTGACATGGGTGATAGAACGAACGCAACAGAAAGCAGGCTAGCATGTTAAATATTTAATATCTGTTGAATTGCTTTTGATCTCTCAATCACAGTGGCTAGTTGGCTGTTTGCCATGCTCTTTTTAGCTTTTCCCCCAGTATTTTCTTAACAGTTCCTTTTTCTCTGATATTAATGTATCACATATTCAAAATAAAAAATGGGGAAATATTGACAAGCATAAGATAAAACACAAATCACCTTTGAGGTAAGCAGTGTTAAAATTTGTGCATTTTTTTCTAGTTTCCATGTACATATTTTTCAGCACAATTGTTATCTTGAATATGCACTTTCATAACCTGTGTTCATATCAGGCCACTTAGGAGAATTTTCCCATTTTGAAAACAATATTTTAATGTCTGCAAAACATCTCATGCTACCATTTACCATAAATTATCTAAAACTTCTTCTATTTGGGAGACACTTAGTTTGTTTCCAAATTATGATTATGAGTTACATTAAAATAATTCTTTCTTATACATCTCAATTTAGAACTTATCTCTGAATAATTTCTTGGAATAAATTCCTAAACTAGGACAACTGTTTCTGAAAATACAGTCATTTTTAAGCCTGTTAAACTAGGAGATTGGTTCATTAAAGCCAAATAGTAACATTGAGCATAAATCGAAAACAACTCAGCAGTGCTCAGGGTCCCTCTTTTCAAGAGAGGACGACCAAGCTGAAAGTACCATAAGTATTAACTCATATTTCTTTTTTTTTTTTTTTGAGACAGAGTCTCAACCACGCTGAAATACAGTGGCATGATCTCCACTCACTGCAACCTCTGCCTCCCAGGTTCATGCGATTCTCCTGCCTCACCCTCCCAGTAGCTATTAACTCATATTTCTATGTTTATTTACAAAATATGACATTGTGAATTCATACAGATACTAACTAGGAACACTTTACTGATTGTTTTGGTAGAGTTGTTCTCTTATTTATTTGTTTGTTTTCATAAAGCCTACCGAATATAAACTTTCCTTCTAGCTTATAATAGTTTTATCAGAGCAGCTTGGTCTGTCTGCTCAGATATCTCTATGCAGGACATGGACAGCTTCCCACACGACACATGTCAATTGAGTACCTACTCTTTGACAGGTAGTTTCACATATATTATTTCAGAGATTCCACCTTAGCACTGTACTTCCAAAAATATGGGCCAAGACTTAGCAAGGTGATGCTGAATTCATTAGGGGGTCTTAACGAAGTCTTCAAGCTCATGGTCATGGAAGTAGGCAAAAGCAGCATGGTGAATACTTCTTGCAAATGCTCACCTTCATGTCTTCCTCTGGCCTTTGCATGGCTTCCAGCCTGACCCTTATACCTTTCATTCCCTGCCTTTGGATTTCATTCGTGCTATAACATGGGGCTCAGGTAGAACCACTCTTAACTCACCAGACTAAAAACAGAAGTGACATGGAAATGTAGTGATTGATGCCTATGGAGCCATCCTTAACCATTGGAGTACTGGAATCAATAAATAAATGCTTCCTTTTCTTCTCCTGGGCAGGTGGCTCTAAGGATTTTCTGAAGATTTTGGCAAGATTGAGCACCAGTCTCTCAGAAAGGAGGACTAAGGAGCCATCTCAGAAAATCAAAATAGGATCTTATTGACCTTCCCTTATTTCTAAAGGATTATATTCCCAAATAAATTACCTGTATGCAAACATTTGTCTCAGACTCTACATTTGTCAGGAGCTAAGCTAAAGCAAACAATATGCCTGAATGAGTCTTAAAGTAAAAGAAGTACATCTTCATTGGTCACTTTTCCTTTACAGCAGCCTTTCATGCATTCTCTATCTCTGCTTGTCTTTCTCTATCTCTGCTTGTCTCTCTTTCCCATTCTCTCTCACTCTCACTCCCACTCTCTTTCTTGCACTTCCTATTTTCTCTTTCTACACATACACACACACACACACACACACACAGAGAGAGAGAGAGAGAGAGAGAGGCATTCAAAAGAATGTTAATGGGTTACTGGAACTCCCAGAGTCCCCTGGTAAATTAGTAAAATTGAAGGTTAGCATACAATGGTGTAGCGGAAATCATTACCCAAATTTTCACAATCTAAGTGGTTTTCAAAGTTTGGTTTGCACACCCTGGGAGTTCCCAGAACCCTTTCATGGGGTCCATGATGTCAAAAGTACTTTCCTAACAATATTCAGATCGTCGAGGCCTTTTTCACTGGTTGACGTTTTTATTAACTGGTGCAAAAGCTATGGTGGGTAAGACTACCATTGCTTTAGCACAAATCAAAACACTGAAACTAAACCATACTACTATTCATTTTATTCTGCACCAAAACACACTTGCAATTTTTTTTTAAATGCCAGTTTCGCCTAAGATTGTCCTTGACAAAGCAGTAAAAGTTGTTAAATCTTAACCCTTGAGTACACCTGTTTAACATTTAAGTCACATACCTGGAAGTAATATCCTTTCACATACTTCTGCATACAAAATGTGATGGTTATCTTGAGAGAAAGTTCTACCTGGCTGAAATGGCTGCCTTTCATGTGGAATACCAATTTTACTTGAAAGAACAATAGACAGAGTACGATTATTCAGCATTGTGCATTTGACAGATATTTTCTGTAAATAAATAAATAAATAAATAAATAAATAAATAAAATGAGCCTGCCACTTCAAGGAAAAAAAAATGAACAGTCTTTGGCGCCAGTTATAAAATTGAGCCTTAAAGTCAACATTAGAACATTGGAAATCTCTGCCACTATCAGCATGACAGCTTCCCGAAACTTAAAGACTTTTCTGATGAGTTTAGTTGTGATATTAACAACTGTGATTTTCTGAATTGTATAATGAAATATGTCAACATTTGGAAGATGTTAACACAGATTATCTTATTGACCAAACTTTCGTCAGGAACCTCTGAGCTCTCTTCTCAACTAATCCTCAGCCTTGGCTCTCATTCTTGCCAGGCCTACACAGCCCAGTTTTTGCAAGAATCCTGCTAAGTCAGTTGAATGAGAATCCCCACTGACGTTTAAGTCTTTGAACTGCTTTCAGTAAGAGAATTGTGTTAAGTTGGTTTAGCGAGACTCTCCCTATTCTTGATGTCTCCTCTTAGTAATTTTCCATGCATAGACTCTGCCTGTTGGCTATAAATCCCCAACTGTCTTGCTGTACTCAGAGTTGAGCTCCATCTTGCCTTCCTATTGCAATAGTCTTGACAATGTGCATAACAGAGTGAACCAAAATCCTCCAAAATATCAATCCATGATGCTGTAAACTGTTTATGGGTAAAGGGTCCACTTAAAATATGAGGAAGATCAAAGATCAATAAACCAGAGCTCAAAAAGTTCATTGATAATATTTCAGATTCCACATTGCAACTAACATTTAAGAAATTACCACTTGTCAAGTTTTGTTTATAGTATCAAAGAAGATCATCCACAATTACCTATGCATAGGATATTAAAATACTCATCTCCCTTGTTCAACTACCTATGTGTGTGAGGCCAGGTTTTATTCCTATACTTCAGCCAAAATGACATATTGAAATAAATGTAATGCAGAAGCAGATGTGAATCTAGCTGTCTATTAAGCCAGCCATTAAATAAATAAAAAAAAAACAAAACAATGCCACTCTAATTTTTGCTTTAGAATATTAAAGTTTTATATCTAATATAACTGTTATTAATGTTAGCATGTAATAGGTTTATAAGAATTACAAAAAAATTAATTTCTTGTCAAATTTAATTTTTAATTTGGTAAATATCAATAGGCATGATTCACATGAACTAAAGCTCTTTCGGTTCCACAATAATTTTCAGAAGTCTAACAGATATTGTGAAACAACACCTGGGAACAGCTTATCTAATGTATCAGGGATTCAACACTCTCTAATTGTGATTAAAGAGATGTTTGAAAGGAAAAAACCAACAAATGAGGTCATTGTTATTGCATTGATGTTGGTTACAACAAGGAAATATGTTTAGGTTTCTAGAATTAAAGAAAAATATCAAGCTTTCAAAAGGAGGAGACAAGGGGGTAATACATGCCAAGAAAAATGGATCTGGCCTTGGGAAATCTAATCACCAAATCAAATTGGATTCACTTGATCTCATTATACTATCCCAGGACATAAAAGTGTTATTGTTTTTTCAAATGAAAGATAATTAAGTTAATTTGAATTTGAGTTAATACTAAAATGAATTTATGATACCCAGTAAATATATTGATTACCAGAATTATGTTTCAAGAGGCTGCTTTCATTGGGTTAATAAAATGTATTATTAACACTTCTAGAACTTTTTAACAAACCTCAAACAATAGAAAAATCAAATCACTTTCTCTCAATGAACATAAAATCTTAGACTACGTCTTTTCAAAAAATATTGCACTACACAAAGTCTAACAGATATTTATGATTTCATATTCATAGTAAGCCACCATAGAACCTTGAATATCTACACATATAAAGAAAAGATGATTATCTCTCTGGGTTCAGATTTCAGAAAGTCCTGAGGAGTCCAAACCATAAAAATAGCACAATCTGAAGCATAAAGAATTCATGGTCATAGCTCTATATAATATGACTAAGAGATTACTTTTGTTTGGGATTGATGCTGCTTGAAATATATTCTAGGGCAACCTCTCCATGAAACTCATTCTCTCAGCTTCTGTAGTTCTGCAGGTGAAGTCCAGAGCACAGACCCAGCTTTAGAGATATGGGCACAATTGGTATGGTTAAAGAGCACCACTTGGGCTCAGTATAAAAAAATTTCAAAATTAACTATTATTTCCCGTACCATGACTTCTCAGGATTCAACACCGGTCTATTAAGTATTTCTATCTTTGTACACTATAAAACCACTTTAAAATACCTGTTTATATTCTTGATATAATGAGACCCTAAAGCAATTGGACATGTAGTTGGTTGCTTACTGGGGCAACTTGAAGGAAACAACGAAAGAGTCTTTGATGTTCTGGGCACATGGGATTCTTTAGCATGTGCTTGAAGGATCTCCAACTTTACAAACTCTGGCCTTATTTGATCTGTGTTTAAGACAGAAGACTTACAGTCAGTTAGGTTGTTGCAGTACTAAAATTAGTCACCAATGTTCCTGCACTTTATTTGTAACAGCAGAGAGTAGTAATATCTGAAATGTCCAACATAGGAAAATCATTAAGCAAACTGCAGTAAAATTCTGTGGTGGAATAGCATATAACCATTAAAAATGATGCTGGCAAAATATTTTTAATATTATTAGGATAAATGTACATTATAACATTAAACAAAAGAGTAGAAAAAACTCACATGTATGAAAATCTAAAATTTATACAAACTATACAGAGGTGAAACAGTCCATTGATATATATCAAAACCTCAATATTAATACCTCATTGAGGATCCTTCGATTATAAGCATCAGAAACCAATTCTCTTGAAAATGTAAATGAAGGTACTAAAAAAAATTGGGTATCTTATTGAATCTAAGGAAGGGCAAGGATACAGTCATTATCAAGAAACTGAGTAGGAGGAATTATGCACAAGTTCTTCAGGGGTTTTCTTTAAATGTTTCTTTCCTAGCCATTTTCTGTTCTCCCTCGTAGGGAGATTCTGAGTGAACGAACGTGGGTCAAGTACCTACTACTTAGCCAGAGAAAAAGGAGGTGATTTGATTGGATGCACTATCAAAAAATACACGGGAGAGAGGAAGGAATAGTGGATTAAGAAAAGGAAGCATGTTGTTTACTACAGAAGAGAAAAATTAACTGGGCATATTAAGACTGCAGGTCCTGCATGTATGTATATAATGACCATAATAACAATAGCTACCATTTGTTAAACACTATAATCTCAATACTTTGTTTTCTTTGCTTAAATGAATGCTCTCATTTAAATTTCTCAACACTTAAAGGTGGGTTTTCTTAATAATCTAAATTACATAGGTGAAAACTGATGCTCAGAAAGGTTAGATAAATTGCCTAATGTCATACAACAAGAATGTAGTATCTCTGGAATTTGATCTGTGGCTTTTGACTGACTAGCTATACAGTCCAATAATTTGCCTGAATAGAATACACTATAGATAATGATGTATTATCATCACCACTGTGGTGTTAATTTCTTCCAGCGCTACTTCACTAAAACAAATGATGAACTAAAGATTGGGGCCTAATGCCCTTCTCCTAAGTAATACTTCTATCATTTCTTATCTAAGAAAATAAATTTACCTCTGAACATAGTTAGAAATAATCAAACAAGAGCAATCTGGAAGTATCCACTCTAAAATATTTGAATTCTAGTTTAAAACTGTATATCAAACACATTTCAATTGCTTTATTGTCATAAAAAGATAGTTTTATATTATAGCACATTTAATTTAGTCATGTGGAATAACCACAGAATGTTAGTATGAATGGGTGACCCATTTTAATATCCAGAAAAGTTAAAATTCTTTGACATTCTCAGAGCTCTGACTAGAATGAAAAATGATGTGTCTTTTTCACTCCAATAATCTTAGCCATCATGCCCTGGATGTTATATTCCTTATCTCCCAAATTGATCACCAAGTTTTCAGTGCTAGCTTTGTTTCATACAGTTTAAGCTACTGAAGATCTCAGAATTGCCCCTAGTTTAAACATTGGAACTCACTTCAACTTCCACCATCATTTACTAATAAAGCCTCAAACATTAGTTTGCATAATAATTTTCTTGTGAGCGTCTTTAAAATGCAAATTCCTGAGGCCCCACTTGAGAAAACTAATTCAGTAGGTTTTGGGCAAGACACAGGTGTATGCATTTCACTCAGGATCCCAGGTGATTCAGATTATGTGGACTGTATTTCTACCACACTGGTTTTTATAATAGTCTAAATGTATACTAAGAAGGAAATGGTGTCTAGCAAGCCTACAACCCATTCTCACTCATTCCTGTGTGGGGAAGGTGGACAGGAAATCACCCAGGAAGGAAAGAGCGCAAGAAGGCCAAATCTTCTTGTAACCATACTGTTAGCATAATAACAGACCTGGCAAACATAAAATTGATGTTTGCTAGCAGAAGCCTTATTGATGTAATGCTTTTAGTGAGATGAACCTAGTCTTTCTAGGATTGCTTATGGTAAACAACCATAGAAAATTATAGATTTATGGAACATAGCTCCCTAGAAAACATCATGTAAGCTATCTATGTTAGTGTAAAATTGAGATGATGTATGGGCAAAAGTAATTCATTCTGCGTAGCTGCGTACATTACTTAAAAATCACATATGTTGACCTGGGCCACAGTGCGTCCTGCCTGACTCAGCAAGAAAGGACTGGGGAGCAATGCTTGTGTTCTTGGACTTCTCTCTTGCATTAGCCTCATGATTAATTGTATTCTTTAAATTAATAGTAAAACTTGATGCTAAGTAAGATTTCTGATTTGTTTGAAAATGCTCGACATTTGGATCCTTTGTGTACCTTACATACAAAGTTCTTCATGATCTGAGTCCTGCTTCCTTCATCTCTCCCAGAACTTTTCCTTCATACCAATATCGGCCAGCCACATCAAACAACAACCTGAAACTGTACTGGTTCATACCTAAATGCTTTCCCATTGGACTATATTCATGTTGCAACCTTAGCCAGGAATTACTTTTCTATCTACTACCTGAATCCACAAGACTCAGGTCAAGTATCACCTCTCCAAGAAGTCTCTGGAAGGGAATGGATCAACCCCCCCTCCGTGTTCCACAGCACACCAAATCCTGATGGGCCCTCTATCATGTTACTATACTTACTTGTTCTTACTGTTTCGGAATATGGCCTTATATTTACAGTAAGTATTAAAAACTGTTTTTATTATCAAATAATATGTACACACATGTACCCATACCAAGTTCTCTCCCATCACCCAAGCTCACTTCAGCTTGAAGCCCTAGTTCAAACTTTTAACTTTGTCATTATCTGCAATTTCTGGAGTTTTTATGTTACATTAAAATGGTGCCTTCTTGCGGGTCCTTCCACTAAATGAGGCAGAGCTGCATATATATCTGTGGCTTATCTTTACGTCCCTACTGCCTTACACACAGAAGGCCCTCTGTAAGTCTGAAAGGAAGGGAGGGATAAGGGAGGGGAGATTGTCCTTCCTCTGGATTTGATCCAGGGATCTGGTACCAAGTGGGGCTGATGGGAAAGAGAATGACTTGGATTCCATCAATCCTTGGAAAAGGGCCAGCCCTACTGTTACATAAAACTCAATAATTAAATGAGCACAGCCTCCTGGAAAACTCATCCAAGATTACAGAATGTTATAGTGAAATGTCATGCTTGCTGTGTGCTAAGACCACAAAAGTTTTCCTGTGGAGATACTGGCATTATTGTGTGCTAAACCAAATGGAATTTATAAACTGCAGCCTTGATCCTGTACATTCTCTTGGGAGAAATAAGCCTTTGTGAACACATTCTCTTTCTGATTTGAAAAGGATTCAGTGGCTATGGACCAGTTCTCACAACGCAGGATCAGAGGATGTACAATGGGATAGGTTCAATTACATGCAAGAGGCCAGCAGATCACGTTGGAAATACAAACCACTGACTGGAAAACCCAGCCCCAGTGCTACCATTGCTGTTGGCGACTGCAATGTTTCCCAGAAGACCTGTTTATAAAGCTTGAACGACTTTGAAAGTTGTACTCTGGGATGATGATACAGTGGTTATAGCTGACTGGAATCCTGGGGGGCCCTTGAGTTTGCAACTCTTATCATTAGACTGCAATGCCCAGGATGGCACAGATTGTTTTTGTTCACCACCATATTCCCAGTACCTAGTGTAGTATGTGGCACACAAAAAAAGCACTGAGTACATTTTTATTAAAAGACAGAATGAATAAATAATCAGTCAGAAACAATTCTTCATAAAACCATTTTCTCTAGACACCTGGGTTAGCAGAAAATTCTTGCTGGCTGAAGCAAAGGGATGCAAAATAAATATATAATAGATAAATAAATTTGGCAAATGTTTGGTCTTTGATTGGTATGATTGGAGAAGGAGTGATTAGTGAATAATGGCAGGCCAAGGTAAAGACAGCTACCAGAATATGAGATGAATGAACTTCAAACTAGAGAAATCCAAGCACATAATCTTCTCCTGCTAGACAGTTGTAAATATAATTAAGAAACTCCCAAAAGAAACACATATAGGATTATGGCTGGCACTATCAACTGCATTTAGCCAAATTTGATATTTAGCTTCATGCATAAACAAGCATTTTATTGCACATACAGGAGACTAGGTCTTTGCAGTAGACAGGCAGGGTCTCTATGAAGGCATCAAGCACTCATGTCACACCTTTGGAAAAAAAAATACATTAGTAGTTTCCCCAGGAGGAGAAAGCCAAAATGCAGCCAGGAAGCAGCATTAACTCTTTCAGGCTGAAAGAACATTCACTGAATTGAGGCCAGACACTTGGAGAAGGCATTGGCATAAATCAATAAACATATGCCCCCACTCCTTCAGAGCTTCAAGCTATTTAAAACCAAGGGTCTTAAGGCTCCTTCCAGTTTTCACACCCTCTAAATCCGAAAGCACATATTTCCTAGGTGGTCCCTTCAAGAGTTCAGAGCAAAATACAAGTTTCTTTACTGATAGTAAGAAATCTGTTCTAATGAGAAAAAAAAAAAAACAACTTTTTTCTCCTATCAAACTCCACCCTTGCAGCAGTGTTTGCATAGTACTTATGTGGGACGTTTGCTAACATCAGGCTTTGACAGCTGTCTTCACCCAAACAGCCCGACATTAGCCAGCAGCTGCATCCTAAATGACAAAAATCCAGAGCAGGTGTCAGCCCATTCTCCTTTCATTAACTTCTCTTTCTGTTCCTTGACATGAGCCCGTCTCCTCTTGCTACAAATTCTCCTCTCCCACGTTCCCAAACCCTGCTCTGTCAGTCCTGCCCCTCAGGTTGTTCCTGGCCTGCCCCAATCCAACCCTCATTGATTGCTTCCCAGTCACCTCCTTGCACCCCTCTCTTTACTACCCCAGCTTCAGATGGTTTCTACTCCCCAGCCCCAAAGGCTGTGTTCCACTCCTCCCTCAGCTTTCAGCACCATAGTTCTGGATGCTCACAATCGCTTAGTACTGTTTGCCTCCTACTTGACCTTCTGACCATAGGAAGAGCCTTTTTTGGCTGCTGTGCTCCTCCCTCCTCTGGGTGAGGTGGGGGGTTATTCAGGGAACTGAAATACTGTGAAGATTCCAGTGACATTCCAACTGAATTGGAATTCAATTCAGTGAAAATTCCCACTCCCGGAATAAATGCCACCCTAATGCAAATTCTAATCTGTTTTTCCGAGAAACACTGTAGTTAGAGTTTAGTTAGTTGTAACTCCGCATCAGGGAGCAATCATTTTTAAAGGCTTATGCCAGAGTAGCAAAGCTGTCAACATATAATGTATGTGAAAAACGCACAGGACACCACCTATACAACAAAGCCAAACAAACGAGAGAAAAACAGGATGGAGATTATGCTTCATTTCTATAAGTCCATTAACATGGCAATAAAGGAGATAATTAACACGAAGAGCTTAGTTTAGCATAAAGCCTGAACATAGAAAGTAGTCAATACTACCTGTTGTTACTTGTGCTATGACTTTTTAATTATTTCAAGACTATAGGAATGATATGATAAGAAAATGCCCTCTACAAGGACTACAGACTGGAAGAAGGGAAACGGGGATACATACTTGACCTGGAGATAAAAGACAGTAAAAGATTAAAAAGTCAGCCGGGCGCGGTGGTTCACGTCTCTAATCCCAGCACTTTGGGAGGCTGAGGCGGGTGGATCATGAGGTCAGGAGATCGAGACCATCCTGGCTAACACAGTGAAACCCCATCTCTACTAAAAAAAAAAAAAAAAAAATTAGCCGGGCGTGGTGGCGGGTGCCTGTAGTCCCAGCTACTTGGGAGGCTGAGGCGAGAGAATGGCGTGAACCCGGGAGGTGGAGCTTGCAGTGAACCGAGATCGCGCCACTGCACTCCAGCCCGGGCAACAGAGCAAGACTCTGTCTCAAAAAAAAAAAAGAAAGAAAAAGAAAAAGAAAAACATGGGTAAGCCTATTGGTAGAAACTTTAAGAAAAAAAATCAAAAGGACATCATAGACTCTGTCTCAAAAAAAAAAAAAAAAAAAAAGATTAAAAAGTCTCTGCCAAACTATTTTAGGTGTCAGTAGAGGTATGGTGGGACTGGTAAGGGAGAGGGAGTTTTGAGTGGGGATAACTTTCCTGCAGTGTTGGCTCATGCATTGATTTGCTAGGACCGCAGGAACAAAGTACCACAAACTGAGTGGCTTAACCAGCAGAAATGTATTTTCTCACAGTTCGCAAGGATACTACTCTGAAATCAACGTTTCGGCAGGGTTGGCTCAAACCTTCTGAGAGCTCCAGGAGAAGGAACTTTCTCAGCCTCTCTCTTTGGATTGTGGATGTCCGTCTTCTCCTTGTGTCTCTCCATATTACCTTCCTTCTATTGATCTGTGCCCAGTTTCCCCCTTTTGATAGGGACACCAATCATAATGACTTGGGGGCCCACCTATTCCAGTGTTACCTCGTCTTATTGCATCTGCAATGACCCTGTTTCTAAATAACGTCACATTCTGAAGTACTGGAAGTTCAGATTTCAACGTATAACTTTTAGGGGAACACAATTCAAGCTCTAATAGTTGGCGAGGGATAACAAGATGCTTAAAAATAGACATAGCCTCAATTCCAAGTTCAATTGCAAGTTCAAGGCACACAAAAATGTGTGTAATCATAATTCTAATATGTTTTTTAAACTGAGAAATACTGACATATCCTAAATAACTAGTAACAAACATATAATTATATCAATCTTGGTACACTCACTACAGTGAAATCTTGCATAACCTTTGAAAGCAATGTGTCTAAATCTATAATGAAACTAAAAATGTTCATAATACATTGTCAACTTAAAGAAGCAGATATATTTATCCCAGATTATATGAATTACGATAATTTTGTATATAAATTGGTCAATATATTAACTGTATTATACCTGAGAAATGGAATAATAAAAATTGCGAGTGGGTTTTTTCTTTTTTTGTTTGTTTTGTTTTTGTTTTTTTGGGACGGAGTCTTGCTCTGTCACTCAGGGTGGAGGGCAATGGTGCAATCTCGGCTCATTGCAACCTCTGCCTCCTGGGTTCAAGTGATTCTCCTGCCTCAGCCTCTGGAGTAGCTGGGATTACAGGTGCCTGCCACCATGCCCGGCTAATATTTTGTATCTTTAGTAGAGACGAGGTTTCACCATGTTGGCCAGGCTGGTCTCAAACCCCCGAGATCTGCCTGCCTCGGCCTCCCAAAGTGCTGGGATTACAGGCACCGTGCCCAACTAGATTTCTTAATAATACCTATTTTTGTCTTTTCCAAGTGTTCTATGTTTGTTACATGTAAATTGTTTATTAGAGAGATGTTTTAAAATATAAAGCTAATTTTATTTTAAAATATCTTTTTAAAAAAACACTGCACATGAAACCATTCCTGGTTCCAGTCTTACTAGGTTTCTTCTTAGGAATATCTTTCTACCTTAAGAAATTGTACAAAGAAGAGGCTTGTTTTGATAAATATCAACTTATTTTACTGATATTTTGACCAAAAAATGACAAATGTACTTTGTGTTCCTTGTTTCATTGCATGGAAGTCACATTGCTGCTGACATTATACTACTACAATCTTTCCTGACAATAACAGAACTAACTGCTAATTGATCCATTTATTCAAGATCATTTTGTTGCTTGCACTTTCTCAGTACTAGGCCAATGCCAGACTCTTCAGAGTACAGAAATAATCGATCACTATCACCAAGTCTTAACAGCATGAAAGGTGACGGAAAAAATATATTTGATGAAAACTTAAATGTGAATTCCTTTTGGTGAAGACTTGTCCACATAGATTTTGGTCTGCCTTATCATGGCCAGCTATTTTTCTTTTATTGATGAAGCCTGTCTACTGTGTGTTTAGGTTTCCATCTATGATGGAAACACACTAGAAGTGTGTTAAAGCCTGGCTGTAAATTATTGGCATTTCCACTCTACTTTAGTTTGACAACTTGAGAGGAATAAATAGTTAAAATGGTCCATTGGTTTTCTGTAGATGAGGGTAATAATTTCACACAGACTGAAGGTAATGCTGATATTGAGAAAAATTATCTTTTTTGGTGACTGCTCTATTGGGATAGATGGGTAACGTTCGAGCCTTAATAGAACTCGTGTAATTTCTCTCTACTGTCTGCCCAGATAAGGATGATATCACAAACAAATGAACTATGAGTCAACACAAGACTCGTTTTCCTCCAGAACACTTGTTGTTATGTCTCAAAAGTGCAGAATAGGGATGTCTCCTTTACATAAGCACATTTTTCCTGGTGATTAATGCCACATCATTCAGAAAAATACATTAAAGTTGCCTCTAAAAATGAACCAAATATTTTTAACAAACTGTAAACTTCTTTGCCTCATTTGGCTATCCCTGGAATGGCTAGAAAACACATCTCTTGACAGTGATTTTTATCATTGCATATTCCCTTTGGTTTTCAAACCACATGAAGAGTTTATCGTTCTCTGGAACAACTTGAGTAGAGTCAGAATTGATTATATAAGTGCATGAGGTATCACTAAGAGGATAACCAGTTCCTGGGTCTTTGCCTACACAACCTCCCAAGGTGAAGATAAGCAGTACAAACTTATTTGGTGATCTAAAGCAGTGGTTCTCAACTGGTGTTGATTTTATCCTCCAACAGGCATTTGGCAATGTCTGGAGACAGTTTTAATTGTTGCACTGTGGGGGCTACTACTGGCACCTAGTGGATAGAAATCAAGGAAGCAGCTAAACATCCTAGAATGCACAAGGGAGTCCCACACAAGAAAGAATTAACCTGCCAAAAATATCAATAGTGCTGTGGTTGATAAACCCTAATCTAGTTATTTTACTTGCGTGATAACTATAATTTTTCCCCATTGTCAAATATAACACTAACTCATTAAACACCTGAGAGTTGAATGAGTCATGAACCTCTTACCTGAAGAGGATAATGTCTCGTTCACAGGAGTTAGAAAGATAGGTTCTACTTCAGTAATTCTCAATCATGATGTAGTGACACAGCATAGTGACCCACTTTGGGTCACATTAAGTTTTGAGTTAATAAGTGTTAAAGGATCAAGTTAAAAAATATGAATGGTTTTCTAAATATAAAGTAGTGAAGAGACTTGTAATATGCTTTCTTGGTTGGTGGAGGTATGGTTTAGCTGTGACACCTATAACCACAGATGCTGCCAGTCACTGCTATGGGTGAGCATGATCACATTCATAGCCCCACAGGCCAAGAACATACTGTGAGCTGCTAGTCTACAGCATGTAGGGCAACATCTAGAAAACTCATTTATTCTCCTTTTTTTTTTTTAATTCAGATACTTGTGATGGCTGTCAACTGCCTTTAGAAATTCCTTGCTTTAACAATTTATGTTGCCAAAACAATTAGGGTTCCCAACACCAGCAGGCTTTAGAGGTGTTTTTTGAATGTTAATCCTTCTTGGGGGTTTTCTGCTTATGCCAGATTAGATAACATGGTAAATTGATTTGAAAAGAATAAATCCGAAACTCATTTGCATTAATGTTTTCTATTTCCTAGGAATGTTTCCCTGGTTAATTGTTAGCCCATGGTAAGCAAGTTATCAATTAATTGCTGGAAAATGCAGTATGTATATTACTTTGGTCTTTAATTGACTACAAGTTTTCTTGCTCATTAAATGTTAATTTAATTGTTTAAATAAACAAGACCATTAGGACACTAGTCAATTCTTTGAAAAAAAAATGTTTAATGAAATATAAATTTCACTTATAATTATGAATCAATTTTTCTATAATGAACAGGCCTAAGAGTTGGACTTCTTTTTAATTACAGAAGTTGAACAGCCTGTCTCCAAGAATGTAATATACCTAAAACAGAATGCTACAGTTTAGATGGTGTGGTTTGTCCCAGCCAAAACTCATGTTGAAACGTACTTGCCAATATAAAAATGTAAGGAAAGGAACAGGGGGTTTCAGAAGTGGAAATAACTTGGGACACACGGCAAAGCGGTTCATTTTGGAAATATTTTCTGAAAATCTGTGTCAGAGAAACAGAATTTGAGTCATTCTCAGATTTTGTAACACATAATAGACGTGTATAAAAGATGTATAACAATAATAATATACAATTAACATCATGTTAAGTACAGATAGAGGGATTGGAAGCTTGTAGGAAGGAGTAACCAACATGTTCCTAAATGAGGATGAAACTTAAAATAAGAAAGCTAATGGCATTACAATAAAAAAGAATTTTAAGTAACTAACCAAATATTCTTAGAAAATTAGAGAGAACATCATACTATCATAAAAGCAAATCTAACAAAAAAGCCCAAGACCTACAAGAAAAAATACGTCAATCTTTATTGAATGCATGAAAAATGACAAACTAATGGACAGGAATACTTGAAGACTCAGAAATATGAAGAAGTCACTTATCTCCAAAGGTATGCATTTCCCATAACAACACAATTCCCATAAACACATCACTGTGTATTTTTGTAACTTAAGAGGGTTACTCTAAACTTTATGTGGCAAAATAAGTGCATAAAATAATCGGTACCATTGTAGGAAAGGAAAATTACAAGGGGCACTTTGATATCAAGCGTCAAAGTCAGGTTATAAAGACATGGTAATAGGAATAGCCTGATTCTAGCAGAGCACTATCTACAGACTAGTGGAAAAAGTGGGAAGTTTTTTAAGATGTCAAATGTACAAATAGATTTTGTCAAGTGCAAAGTACAGGAAATGAAGACTTATTCAAAATATGACATTGAGACTGCTGGCTTTATTATGAGTGGGGGGGAGTTACATTTATATTTTACGTTACATAAAAACTAAAACTTAAAAATATGAACATGAGGTAATGTTTAATAAAAACAGTACAAACACAAGAATAGTAGGAGGAGATACACAGGGAATAAAGCGAGAGTATTGACTCCATAAAAATAATAAAACTACTATAATAAAAACACATCCCCAGGCAAATGATAAACTGAGAAAAACAAATGCAATGCATATGTACACTAAGAATTGATAGTCTCATTTTATAAAGCATCATTTCTTAAACATCTTGGTCTCAGAATTCTTTTAAATTATTATTATTGAGAGTTCCCTTATAGGACTTTTGCTCATGTGGATTAAATATTTACTATTTCAGAAGTTAAATCTGAAACTTTTTTAAAAAATTATTTTTAATTTGTTTAAAAATAACAGTAAAATCACTAAATATTGACATAAATAACATTTGTATCAAAATAATTTTTCCAAAGCAAATAATATCAATAATGAGAAGAAAGGCATTGTTTTATATTTTTGCTAATCTCTGTAATATCTGGCTTTGTAGAAGACCACTGGATTCTCATATCTGCTTCTGCATTCAATCTAGTGTGAAATTCCCGTCATGTGGACTCTGCAACCATGGTTGGTAAAGATAAGGAAAAGGACAAGGAAACTCCAGAGATGCTGGCCTCAGCATCATTAAAGACTAGAACCGATGCCAGCAAGTACCTACCTTCAGACTGGTTATTAGTTTTCTTTTTTTTTTTACAGAATTAGCTGACACTAGAAAAATCAAATCGATCAAATTGTTTAAAAGTCAGTAAAAAAGAAGGAAGGGAGGGAGGGAGAAAAAGAGGAAGGACAAAGGGAAGAAGAAAGAAAGAAAGAAGGACAATGAATCTGTATGATTTTAAGCCATGGTTCTTCAGGTAGTGCAGGAAGCAATCTTAACAGACAGAGCTCCTCATACCTAAGCAGTTCCATTTTTCCATCAACACTCCCAGGCCCTTCTGAAGTGGGTGAAAAAAAGGTAAAACCAGGGTTTCAGAATACTTTTGGTATTCTGATGAATTCAGATGAGTGGAGACTGGCGCTGTCATTATTTTTGCATACAAGGGAAATGAAATCTCTTTAGTGTCACAGACTTAGTACATTGACATTATATAATACTTATAAGAATCATGCAAGAAATAAATAATGAATAATAATAATATACTTATAAATGTCATGAAAAAATAAATAATAACCTGATCTCATATCCCAGGTCCAAAAACGATAACCATACTCATCCTGTTTTAAAGCTCTGCTTTAATGTGTCTCAAGGGCCTTGTGATCACAAGTGAAACCATGAAGCTCAAAACAAATAAATAAAATGTTTTTAAGAAAACATACACTTTCATTTCTGGCAAGTTAAAGAGAATCTGTCCTGGAGCAAGTCTCACTCTGCCAAATGGGAATCTCCTTCCAACCTATGCTTTTAGAAAGGGCTCTGATGTTCCCTACGCACGTGAAGTAGGTATTTACTCATGCAGTAATCAGCTAACAGAACCCTGAGACCAGTTCAAATAAAATGCAATAAAAGGAATACTCCAAGCAGGAATGATGGGCTTTGGAAATTTTCTCATCATGCATGACAAAGGCCATAATTTCTTACTATTTAGATAAAAGCAATTATTCAGGCTCCTTTAGAGATAAGTGATCTACCAATCATTTAGTTTCTGTAACAGGAAAGATTTAATCTGTAATGACAACCATCAGATTGAACACTTCCTAATTTTAAAACACAACTACAGTAGCAACATTGTTGTATATTCCAACCAAATTTATCTGTGGGATTTATCAAAAATAAGATGTATGACTATTTCCCTCCACTAGAACTGGTAAAAGCCTTAGAGCTAAAACAGTGGCCCAAATTTGGTTCCAGTTCATTAGTCTGCCTACCTCTAAAATAAAGCACATGAAATTTTTTACTGTGTAGTGCTAAAGGAAGTAATCCCACCACTAGAGGACCCACAGCATTGAATTATTCATAAGCTTCTTATTTCAAAGACTATTATAGCTCAGGGTGCCCCTGGGACTCAGGTACTTCATTAACAACTTGCATACCCCTTCTGCACCTCAGATATAGGAATTTAGAAAAGGTGTATTTAAGTAGAGATAATGAATATTAATGCCAAATCAGGTTTATAGTTTCTGTGAAAGTAAAGGAAGTATTTTGGTAACATCAAATGCAAATATTATGATGAACTGTTGTGTAAAAAAATATTGCAGGGTCTCTATTTATTTCCATTTTATCATATGTGTTTAGATAAATGTGAAATCTGGAAACGCTTTGAAAGTTGGGTATTTAAGAGGTTCAAAATAAAAATAGAGTGAGAGAATAAAAAGTATTGCTCCGTGGGTTATTTGCTGTCAAGAGTAGGATTTCTTAAATCCTCATTTTCAGAACTGCCCTAGAACCACCTATGTTCTAAGTGAAAGTCTTCCACAAGAAAAGTCAGTTTTACAAAAAGTCATTTTTGTGTTGGCATCATTATATTCACATTTTCTCTGCCCTTGGCACATTCTTCCCTGCTTGGAGGTAATATTGTAGTAAGTGTGTTTACATTATGTCACTGGCCATGGGTGAGTCACTCATTGTAAATTGATGTATGCCACTGAAAAATTTCTATTAACAGTCATTTTGGTTTAGTTGCTGGGTTTTCAGAGCTGGGTACAATCAAGGAACCCTTGTTTGTAGTTGGAGCATTGCTCAGTTCTGATTAACTGAATATGCTTAGGATCTGATTATTCTCAACATCAACTATGCATGATATGCATTGATAACAGTATAGACTACATTGAGTTGTCTCTTGCTATGAAGTGACATTGACCATGCTCAACATGTTACATGATATGTAATTGTTTGCCCTGTTCTAAATAGTAGTTTCTATAGACGCAATGCCCAAAACACAGTATCAGTCTCTGAAAAGAGCAGAAATGTTAATTCACATTTATACTGGACAGTTTAGGCAAAGTACAAAGGTATAAATTTTATATTCACATGAAATAATCTTCTCTGTTCAGGCATAGGATCGGGAGAGTGAGTCTGAGATCTGTGTAGAGAGGATGACCTCACCCTAATTTACCTTAAAGTAGAAACATCTCTTTTAATATCCACCTGTGTGGTAAGTATAAGAGGGCAGAAGTGGAAATGTGTGATCTTCTGTGACACACACCCCCCAGAAAAAATCTTAGTCCCCCCAAATTTGCATTTTCATGTAAATTACCATGTTGGTGACATTACAATGACAATAATGAGAATTAACTTTTATTGAGCACTTCACAGGCCAAGCACTATCTTCTATCTCATTTAATCCTCATAACAATCTATGAGATAGATATGACTACTATCCCCCATTTTGTAGACAAGGACACCAAGCTTCAAAGAGAGAAAATTAGTCTAAGGTGACATGGCCTAAAAGGCCTGAGCCAGCTTTTAACCCAGGTAGTCCAGCTCCAGAGGTCTTGTTTTAACCCCTACGTTAACTTTCAAGGTGGTACCCCCAATCATCTGCACTTCTGATACTCACACTCTTCTATGATCCCCTCCCACACAAGTCAAAGCCAGCCTGATGTACCTGTTGGATAAAGTGGAAGAGATGCTGAGTGACTTCCAAGACTAGATTATAAAAGGCCTTGCCACTTCCACCTAGGTCTCCAGAATATTTATCCTTGGAGATCTGAGCCACCGCATCCAACTACCTCAAGGCTGCCTTGCAGAGGGACAAGATGGAGAAATAGAGAGAAGGCCTGAAACTACATGGAGAGAGATGCCTCTAGCAATTTAAGTCATCCCATCTGAGCAGAGACAAGTCACTCCCTGTGAGGCCCATCCAAATTGCAGATTTGTTGGCAAGCTAATTGATTGTTGTTTGTATTAAGCCACTAAGTTTTGACATAATTTGTTACAAGGCAATAAATAACTAGAACAACCACTGCAAAATACAGGCTCTTCCCACTCTCCCAGCATGTCTCTT
The DNA here is from genome assembly GCF_000951035.1 of Colobus angolensis palliatus. Lineage (NCBI taxonomy): Eukaryota > Metazoa > Chordata > Mammalia > Primates > Cercopithecidae > Colobus > Colobus angolensis. Next base: position 9,139,284 of record NW_012114711.1, on the reverse strand, counting down.
TCTTGCTAGTCTTCAAACTATGAAGGTCTTTAAAACCTGTCTGTCCCACCCCAACTCACACATTCACAAATATACACAACCAACTGAGTGGAGGTGAACATTGACTAAGCACCAAGCTTAACTGTAGTCATAAAGGTGGTAACAGTAACAAAAGAAAAGAAAACTAGTATTTCAAATTAAATATTTGTGCACGCATGAAACTTTTTTCCTACTTCTTAAAAGACATGTGCTCTCAATAATTTGTTGGCTGATTCCTATAGCCCAATCAAAATTTTCTTTAAAAAATGGTTTTTGCTTTTGAGCAAAAACATACTAATTTCTGTTAAAAGTACAAAAGTATTTTTAAAACCCTCATTGGTTTTATGTTCACATTAACATATATTCAGTTATGTTAAAAACCAACTTGCTCATACCATCAGTAATCTACTCAGGTGATTTGATTAAATATATAAAAGACTTTCTTCATCTAGATAGATTTCTAATATCGTAAACTCAAATTGATGGGTGAAATGGAACAGAAATCACATTAATACCACAAGCATCCTACTTATAAAGTGAAACAAATTGAAATAAAATTTTAAGCAGGACCTCTGAGAGTCATTAGTCTGGAGGGAAAAGGAATCTTTGCTCATATAAACCATGAGTCCTGAACTTGTTCCATGCTGCACTTTAAATTGTCAGACCTCTGAGTATTTTCTACTTTGCACGCAATTCACTGGAAGCTTGCTGATGCCTTCAGCAATAGCTTTGGTGCTTTATTTTTTGTTGTTCTTGACAGAGAGCTTTGTTGTTCAGTCACAAAACTTTATTCCTTGTGAATCCTAGTGGCTTCCATTCTCCAGTGCTGCAGAGTGTGAGATGGAATTTGCCCTCCAGTGTTTTGCCTTCATAAATGACTCCTGCTTAAAGCTAGTTAGTCCCCTGACCATGTCGCTGATAACTGCACACAATCTACCTTAAGGTCAAATCTCGGATCCAGAATTATGGATCTGAGAACATGTAGAAAAAGTAGAAAATGGAAAAGCTGCTTGTGAGCAACTTGATTCACAAAGCCCCTGGGGGACCTCTAGCCTTCGAAGACCCACTTTGAAGAAAGAAAAGAAAAAAAGAAAAGAAAAGAAAAGAAAGAAGGAAGGAAGGAAGGAAGGAAGGAAGGAAGGAAGGAAGGAAGGAAGGAAGGAGGGAAGAAAGGAAGGAAGGAAGGAAGGAAGGAAGGAAGGAAGGAAGGAAGGAAGGAAGGAAGGAAGGAAGGAGAAAGAAAAGAAAGAAAAAGAAAAGAAAGAGAAAGCAAGCAAGCAAGCAAGCAAGAAAGAAAGAGAAATCGGCCTTTATCCCTAAAATTTAAACAGAGACTAACAAAACTCTCACATACATAATTGGCAGGGCTCAAAATCCTGTTTTTTCAGAATGTGGACTTCACATATTTTCTCCTATGGAACTCACATCTACTAATATATTTTTACCAGTCTAATTATGTATGCCAAGTTTTGTTCCAGAAAATGCAGCAATATGCATATATAATATGCAAATGTAACATGACATTTTAATTATAAAAATGACAGAGGTTTTTAGTAATTCCTAAACAAAGCACAGGAGCATTAAGTAATAAACACCTTCACTGCAAATATATGTATCTAGTTACTACATGAATATGTAGTAACTAGATACATATATTTGATATTTGTATATGTATCTAGTATAGTATCTAGTATCTAGTATATTTCTATATACTAGTATATGTATCCAGTATAGTATCTAGTATCTAGTATATTTCTATATACATATATATTATACATTTTAATAAAACTTTATTACATTTTTTATCAACTCTGAAAAAATGCTCACAAACCTGCTGAGAGCTTTGAATTTTTAGGAGATCTAAGCATGTAACCATACAAGTACAGCCTAAGCAAGGCCAGACAGCCTTGCAAAATACAATGACAATGAGACTCAGTGAGGGTCTACATTAGCATCTAGGCCAACAAGATCCCTATATAATGCCCAAGCCTTCTGATAAAGTGGCTCCACTTCACAACTACAATCTCTTCTCTTAAGTAGAAATTATTTCCTTTTTTTTTTTATTTTTTGGCTTAACAAAAGCTAATAAGAGGAAATATAAGTAGGGTGGTGTAGGGTTTAAAACTATAAAATTGTACCACGTCATCCAAAATCCTTGTAACGAAGGTATCTAGGCCTGAGAAAGGTGAGAACTTCCGAAGCTAATCCTCTCTATTCAAGACATAAATGGGTCTCCAGTTCTACCTGATAGTGTTTCTTCAATATCTGCTACTTTCTCCCACATCCTAAGGCCCAGGGACTAATTGGAAAACAGGAGGAAAAAGCAAGACTACAATTTTGGTATCTCAGTTGACTCAGTGACCAAATTCAGAGTAAAAACGTTTAAAATTTTATACTGTTTATAGCAGGCCCAAGCATGAATATATTCATAATTCTGAAAAAGTACAACCCTCTGGTAACAAAAGAACATCAATCAATTCATAAAATGCTGTTCGTTTCTATGTTTATCTAAAGGGGAAATAGTGAAGTATAAGACAGTCTGTGATCTCAACTTTGTTAAGTAAAAATAAAACTTCTTTAAGGTAAGAAAATTACATCATGGCTAAACGAGAACACATAATTATTGACATCTTCTGAGTAGGAGAGAAGACAGAAGACTCATTGGTTCTCACGGATCTTTTTCTATTTCTACCCAATATTCTCCAAAGATCCAATTTTTTTTTTTTTTTTTTTTGACAGATTCTCACTCTGTGGCCCAGGCTGGAGTGCAGTAGTGCAATCTCGGCTCATTGCAACCTCCACCTCCTGGGTTCAAGCAATTAGTGTGTCTTAGCCTCCCAGCATAGCTGGGATTATCACCAAACCTGGCTAACTTTTGTAATTTTAGTAGAGATGGGGTTTCACCATTTTGGCCAGGCTGGTCTCAAACTCCTGGCCTCAAGCAATCCTCCCGCCTTGGCTTCCCAAAGTGCTGGGATTACAGGCATGAACGACCACAGCCAGCCTAAAATTCTTACTGTAACATCATCTTCATTCCTATACCAAATTTACAAAGGAAGGCTGAAACTTCCCAATCAGCTGTAGGACTGTTGCCCTTTTTCTCCACTGTCACATTCACTCAGATATTCAACAAACAGAGTATTTAACAAAAGTCTTCTATGCATGAGACACTGAGCAAGAAATATAAGACAATTATCTCATGCTTTAAAGAAAGATTTTATAAAATGACAACTATCTATTATATTAGACAAACAAAAAGAATGATTGCAGAGCAGGCAAGGTAAAAGTACAGGTGTGTTTTTCCCCAAAAGATGTATTCCTGAACTTTCCTTTAAATCCAAATATTTCCATCACTTTGATATACAGTCACAAAGCAAAAACTTACCAGCTGCCCATATTCACATAAAACCTTTGAATTTAATTACTTAGTACTCTGCAGAATCCTTATGTTCTTTTGGCAGTAGGGTTTGATTTCTCCCAAGTCATTCACCTGTCCAATCACAGGCTCCTCCTGACAAAGGATAATTAATATGAGCCATTAAGCTTTCTTGCAAGAAAGCCAAGGCCTAGAATAGCAGCTTAGGCTACCAGAGTATTACACAGTTAATGAGTGTCTCAGCCAAGCTTCAAATGCATATCTATAGATTCCATCTTCAATGATGCTTTGACCATGATACATGCCTCCTTGGTCATGTACATTTAAGGCTTTATGATATGTACTGCAATTCAAGAAGATCAATTCCACCTCACCACAGCCATCTGACCCTACCTATGAATCTACTGAGATCCTCGATTAAAACTGCTTCGTTCAGGTCCCCCACCCTGCAGCCAGAGTGAGTTTTTCAAAAGGTAACCAGTCTTGCCACTGTGGAACCTGATGATTCCTCAAAAAGCTCAACATGGCCGGTTGTGGTGGCTCACACTTGTAATCCCAGCACTTTGGGAGGCCGAGGCGGGCCGATCACGAGGTCATGGGAGACCCCGTCTCTACTAAAAAAATGCAAAAATTAGCTGGGCTTGGTGGTGGGTGCCTATAATCCCAGCTACTCAGGAGACTGATGCAGGAGAATCGCTTGAACCTGGGAGGTGGAGGTTGCAGTGAGCCGAGATCATGCCACTGTACTCCAGCCTGGGTGACAGAGCAAGACTCCATCTCAAAAACAAAACAAAACAAAACAAAAAAGCTCAATACAGAGCTGATTTGATCATTACACATTGTGTATTTCTATCAAAAAATAACATGTCCTCCACAAATATATACAACTATTATGTATCCAAAATAGCTTAAAATAAAAAATAAATTTATAATACCAAATGTCAACATAGAATTGCCAGATAACCCAGCAATTTCACGCTTAGGTATGGACCAAAGAGAATTGAAAGCAGAAACTCAAATAGGTACTTACATACCAATATTCTTTGTAGCTTTATTCACAATACTAAGGAGGTGGAAACAACTCAAGTGTCTATCAATGGGTGAATTAATATGTAAAATATATTATATCTGTACAATTAAATTTTACTCTTCTGTCATAAAAAGAAATAAAATTCTGACATATGCTACAACATGGATAAACCTTGAAAACATTGTGCTAAGTGAAATAAGCTAGACACAAAAGCACAAATATATGGTTCTACTTTTATGAAATATATCTGAAATAAGCAAATCCATAGAGACAGAAAATAGATTAGAGTTTACCAGGGTCTGGGAAGAGTGGGATATAGGGATTTGCTGCTTTATGGGTAGAAAATTTTTTGTCTGGGATGATAAAAAAAATTTCTAGAAATAGTGTACATGCAAAATGGTAACTTTTACATTATATACATTTTACTACAATTTTTAAAAATAAAATACCAAAAAAAAAGAAATAAGCCTAACTAAGTGACTCCTCTGATTCAGCGCCTTCCATTGAAGTAATTAGAATGAAGACCACAATGATAGCATGGCCTAAGTGTTTTGCACAGTGTGGCCCTCACTGAGTGCTGTGCCTCCTTCTACCCTCCATTCTTTCCACTCTGGCTTTCTCTCAGTCCCTTAGAAGCATTATGTTCCTTCTCTTTGCAGGGCCCTTGTACATGCTATGTCTTCTGCCCGTATCATTCTTCCTTGTTATCTTCTCCTAGTTAACACCTATTTATTCACCCTTCAAATCTCACCTCAATCCTCACTTTTTTTTTTTTTTTTTTTTTTTTTTTTAGGAAAGAGTTCCTAATCCAACTGACAAGTCAAATCCTGTTATTCTACTCTCAATTTTTTTAAATGTCCTTTGTAGCACTTAATGTATTGTATTTCAGATTTATTTTTATTTATACAGTTTTTGGTAGCAAGCTTCCAAGATGGTGTCCAATGATCCATGCCTCCTTGGAGTGGCCCCCTTATGTACTCCCTTCCTACTTTGTTCCAGGATTGATTTGTGTGATAGAACATGGTAGAAGTTTGATATGTCACTTCTGAGATTTGGTTTTAAGAGTCTACCAGTTTATTCTTGGGCTTTCTCTCTCATCACTTTCTCTCAGGGAAGGTATATTGTGAGCAGCCATGGAGAAACACACATGGTGAGGGACTTAAGCTTCCTGCCAGCCGCCACATGTGTGAGCTTGGAAGTGCATAATCTAATTCTAGTCAAGTCTTCAGAAACTGCAGCCCTGGCCTACAGCTTGATTACATTCTCATAATAAATTCTGAACCAGAACCACTCAGCTAAGCTATGCCCAGTTTCACGATCCTTAGAAACTGAATGAGATAATAGATGTTTGTTGTTTTAAGCTGGTAAGTTTGGGCATAATGTTTATATACCAATAAATAACTAATATGTGATTATTTAATATTCTCCCATCAAGTTCAAAGACGGTAGAAACTGATCCTTATTATGTTCACCAGTTATATACCCGATGCCTACTGCAGTGTCTGACATATAGTAGACACTCAGTAGATATTTGTTTAAAGAATAAAAAAAAAAAAAATGAATGAATGACTCAACCCAAATGACCTACTGGAAAGGATGAGTAAAGCTTTCCTCATTACATGCCTAACATTGCATTGAATGGAGAGGTCAGTTGACACTACACTTTATTCACAAGCACCTCAGGGAAGAAAAATCAGTACTCATATTTTCAGTTAATAGATCATGCAATCTGACAACAGAAAAACAATAAATTTCAATGTTTTTACATGGAAAAGAGACTCAGAAAGAGGAATTTTTGCACATAACACAAAGTCATTCCTTTATAAAAACTGAAGTTCCTGCCAGCCATCAGACGGCTGAAACAAATGAAAAGCACAAGGTGAAAGTGAGGGAGAAACTTATTTGGAAGAAATATACTTCCTGTCCATCATTGTGACTGACAGATTTCTCATGACAATAGCTCAAATTGACTGATGCATTTTTACTCTCTTACTGAATAGATAATTTTAAATGATTTCCCAGGTCCAGGAATGATAGTTTAATGGACCAAGAAGAAAAAAATGTGGTAAAATTTAATAAAATAAAACCCAGAAAGCAAAGACTTTAGCATGAACTTGACATTGAGCCATTAGAAAAAGTTGCCAAAGTTAGATACTGAAACATGAGCACTTACTTTCCCTTAAAGAATGGTGTTTCTAGTCCAACAACCAAGGTCACAAACATTTAAACCAGCTTCTCATCCAAGCAAGCAATGGATCTCTCCTGGCCTCTTCCATTGGACCAACTAACTCCCGGAACAGGTCTCAAACCAACGGAAAGTGAGAGCATACAACACATGGACGAAGAAAGCAGAGAAAGGCATAAAACTTGATATTAGAAACATCTGAGAAAAATCCCTGAGAGATGATGAATGTACTGTTGGGACAGCAAGCTCAAACATACCCGAGGATTGTCAAACGGTAGAATGAGTAGTACTCATGGGCAATAGTTGTGCTTTCCCTGCAGAGACACTGATTTGACACTCATATTTTCATAGACTAAAATTTTTACTGTGCAGAGGCCCAAAGTCTGGCAGCCAGATATATATGTTCCTCTCTGCCCCAAGTTGCTATATTCCCATTGCATGTCAATAGGAAAAATCAAGATGGGACAACATGGAATGCAATAGAGAGAAAGGGTCTTACATCTTATTTACTTTTGCATCCACATTTTTAGAGGAAAAACACTGAGACACAAATTGCCAGTCCCCCAGTGTTATTTCTCCAGTTCCCATTCTAATGACTGCCTGTATCATTTGACTCTTCCTTTGAAGGAAAGTAGAGACAGCAGTTGAAAAGTATAAAAAGTCCGGCTGAGGAATTCAGACACAGACGAGTGCAGAATTGAAAGCATTGATGATTTTTAACAGGGATGCCTCAGCAATGGAGTAGGACTATTTAGAAAGCAATATGTAAGGTGGGCTAAAGAAATGTTTAAAAAGATGAATAGAGCAGTTAATCATTGGGAGAAAGGGAAGGTAAGCCACAAAAATTAACTTCGGGCCACTTATGTTATTGAAAGGGTTTTTAGTAGGTCATAGAGTCCAACAGAATGTCAGAACCAAGCTTTGGAAAGGCTCTGATGCAAGGCAGTTCAGGAAAATCAGGTACACTGGACACTCCCTTCACAGTCAGCCAGTGGGAAGAATCAAGATCAATTATCTTCTTTCTTTGAGTCACTCTTCAGGGATCAAACTCCCAATAGAGCTTGGTTTGCATGTTTACTCCCTGTCCAGGAGAGGGAGGGCACCCTGACAGTCCCTTCAAAACTTAAAGTGTCTCCCCCTTCACATCAAAAAGGAGATTGAATACTGGGCAGACAAACAAAGCAGCTGTCCATAGGTGGACCAGCAAAGTAACTCTTTTCTTAACTCACTTCAGAAAAGATAGAAAATTACTGAGGGTAGAAACCAGGTGCAGGGTTACTGTCCAGCATGATTCCTGCTGTCCAGTTTCGATGCACCTATTGATAGCAAACATCATCCTTAGGATTAGGCGCAAGGAAAGTATTTTATTTTCTCCTAAATCCCCACTTCATATGATTATATTAAATTTATATGAACAGTCAAGTAACATGCATCCTGGTCCTCTTGTCTAGTGCTGTCACCTGGGTAGACACCTGCCAGCCATCTCTGTTACAAGACATTTCACTGTCCTGCTCAGCAGGGACACATAGTTCTGGTACATTTCACTTGTCATCCCAGTGGCTATGACCAAAAGGAATGATCCTTTCACTTTCCCTTTCATTTTTAAAATTTTCTCCAAGTGATGGGATGGGACACTAGTGAGTATTCGAACCTATCAGGAACAAGCCTGCCCAGCGGATAAGACAGCAGAGAAACTCTGCAGAGATGTTACTTGGCCTTGTTTTCCTTTCATCTTCTGTTTTCTTTAAGAACAAGCTGGTTTGTGTAGTCCCAGCTACTCGGGAGGCTGAGGCAGGAGAATGACGTGAACCCAGGAGGCGGGCCTGGCAGTGAGCTGAGATCGCGCCACTGCACTCCAGCCTGGGCAACAGAGCGAGACTCCATCTCAAAAAAAGTAAAAAATAAAATAAAATGAATAAGAACAAGCTGGTTTGTAATAGAGACAAGGGCAAATGCTAAAAACACCTTTCCCCTCATTCATGGAAGAGATATCACCCCTGTATGAGAGAAGGAACAAACGTCCTCAAACAAAGCCAACATTATTTCTTCTAAAAACTACAGATCCCATGAGCCCCCAAAACACATTCACTAATGCCACATTACCCTGCGTCTGTGCATTCCCCTGGAAAATGATCTCAAATGATCAGGGGAAAATAAACGAACATTCTGTCTGGACTGACTATTGTAAGAAGAGATTTCATACCAAAGTTTTCTTAGTATCTAAAAAGATGTATGTAAAAGAAATGAATGAATAAATAAATACAGTGTTTGTGTGAAAACAGAATAAAGGAAAAAGAACAAGGTTTAGCTAAACCTTTTCTTTTGTTTTCTTTTTTTTTGTTTCTTCCAGAGAAAGAGAGACACCCTGTGGATTTCAGAAGAACCCAACATAGCTCAATTACTTCAATTTTCTGTAAAGAAAAAATATTATTGCTTAAGGAGATTATAGCAAAATAAAGCACAAAAATAGATTAAGAGGACATTAAAGTGTCCAGCACTGATAAACAAAAATCTATAGCTTCATGGTTTTGAGTAGAACTTTCTCAAAGACAATTTTCCTTTACTGTGTAGCAAAATGACAGAGAACATGAGGAATTCCTACAGTTTCATACAGTTTGAAAGACAAAGACTGCAGAAAGTCAGAGTTCCAGGTAAGACCCATGTTGCCCTTCTTGATTTTAAGATGTCTCATAGACCAACCTGGAAGCACAGGCACAGGAAAAGATTCATCTGGGAAAGTAATTCTGATTCATCAACTCCCCTTGTATCCTTTCCCTTGGGACCGGATGACAGGACCATTACGGGACACAGTCAAGTAAGTGTACTTCCAATCATGCCCCAAGGAACGGATATTTTGATTTGATTTGAATCAGCACTGTAGAGAATAGAACCTGGTTTGAATCTGATCTCATCTGACACACACAAAGATGCAAAAGTAGAAAGCAATTTAGTCTGGAGCTCCCTCTAGTCGTGCCTGGGAAATAACTGCAGAGGGAGGGAGGGCAGCCTGGAGCCTGGAGGGGGAACTGAGCAGGCAGAGAAGAACAGATTGTCTTCAGTGCTGAGCAAGGTTGAAAATGAGCCATGTGCTTCCAGTGGAACTTGTTTTGGTATCTCATCTGCAGCTACCAGAGGCAGTGAATGCTATGTGATTTAAACACTTCCCCAAAGACATGCAAAATAAGGGAATGTGCATATATGCTATGAGTCCCTGCCACAACCTTCAAAGAGGATTCATAGTATATGATGCTCTGCTAGGCTGGTCAGCTTCTCTTTTTATTCCTGCATGAGAGACTTGCTATCTAGACCTGAAAAAAAAAAAACAGTCTGTAAATATAAAGACAAGCCAAACAACATCCAAACATGTGAATATAAACATTCTCACACTTAGAGACAAAAGTGCAACATCCCAAAAACACAGGACTAGGAAAACAGCCCCGTATCTCCTATCACAGATTGAAAAAAGAAAGCAAAGGGGACCAGAGAGCCCCTGTGCCTAGCCTGATATCAGACAGCAAGAAATGAAACTCGGGCCTCTATTTTTCATCTAATATCGTTTCCATTACAAAATGTGCCATGCCATTTGTCTCAGTCTGTTTTCTGTTGCTATGACAGAATAACACAGACTTAATAATGTATAAAGAAAAGAAGTTGATTTAGTTTACTGTTCTGGAGGCTGGAACGTCCATTAGTGTTTCACCAGCATCTTGTGAGAGCCTTCTTGCTGTGTCATAACATAGAGGAAAGCATCACATGGCCAGAGGGCAAGAGTCAGAGAGCCAGAGAGCACTTACTCTTATAACAAAGCCACTACTTCAATAACAAACCCACTCCAGTGAGAGCAACATTCATCTATTCATGCAGGCAGAGGGATTAAGTTTCCAACACATGAACTTATGGGGGACATATTTTGTGTCCAGATGCAGAAAACCATTTTCTAAATCAAATATTATACAAGGTATTCTTTAAGTTTCTTGCTATATATGAAGGGTTACAATAAATTTTAAAAAATAAATAAATAAAAACTGTAACAGACATACCAGAACTTATACATCCCAAGAGATCTGCTCTTTAAGTGATCATCCCAGAAAGCCATTCTGAGCTTTGCTATGGTTCACAGTTTGGGTGTGCCACTCTAGATACCATCATACAAGCCAAGACTGAGCCACGCAAGAAAACCATGCTCTTTACTTTAAATCATACATGTTGCATAAATCAGAGTCCCATTGGGAAAAAATGCAATACAGATGGCTCAAATGAAAAGATTTTAAGGAAGAGATGACAGAGAAGTGTGGCCAGGGCTAAAGGAAAAAACAAAAGATAATGAGCTGCACAAAGACTAGAAGAGCTCCCAGGGCTGAGACTGGGAAGCCACTGGGTGACCTTAACAAGGGGAGGAAATAATGTTACTTAAATCCAGTGAGGGACACAACCATGGAGACTGTCTCCTCAGGGAAACTATAGCCCTGGAAGGTCTTACAATGTCTACTAAAGCAGCATATCCCAACCTCTCTCTCCTCCTGCCCTCCAATCTTCTGCCAGTACTTCCCATTGGAAACCACATGGCAAGGAAGCCTGGGTGATCCCATTCACAGGGACCTAAATCAAGGCCAGAGATAGCTGCTTTGAGGGACAAATGGAGTAACCAGGACGTATATCACTTCTGGCCCAAAATGACTTCATTTTTCACCTTCTCTATGATCCCAAATTACTGCTGCTCCCCAAAATCATACCTACTCCAGTTCTCCAGTGCATAGGGGGAAAACATACGTGTGTATATGTCTTTATAGTGGAATGATTTATAATCCTTTGGATATGTACCCAGTAATTAGATTGCTGGGTCAAATGATATTTCTGGTTCTAGATCCTTGAGGAATCGCCACACTGTCTTCCACAATGGTTGAACTAATTTACACTCTTGCCAACAGTATAACAGTGTTCCTATTTCTCCACATCCTCTCCAGCATCTGTTGTTTCCTGAATTTTTAATGATCACCATTCTAACTGGCATGAGATGGTATCTCATTGCTGTTTTGATTTGCATTTCTCTGATGACCAGTGATGATGAGCTTTTTTTCATGTTTGTTGGCTGCATAAATGTCTTCTTTTGAGAAGTGTCTGTTCACATCCTTCACCCATTTTTTGATGGAGTTTTTTTATCTTGTAAATGTGTTTACATTCTTCGTAGATTCTAGATATTAACCCTTTGTCAGATGGATAGATTGCAAAAATTTTCTCCCATTCTGTAGGTTGCCTGTTCACTCTTAACGACAGTTTCTTTTGCTGTGCAGAAGCTCTTTAGTTTAATTAGATCCCATTTTCATATATATTAAGCCATATCTTGCATGAAGTGAACAGAAATATTTTCCTAACTGATGGTCACAGTTCCAAATGAATAATCTATTTTTCTCATTCTATCTAAATGTATCAATTATAAATACTATACATAAAGTACTTTCATAATAACTATCATATATTAAGTGTTTAATAACAACTTTTGTACTTTTGTTTAGTATTGTGAACCGATGTAGTTGGAGTAAATCATTTCAATGAAAATAAATTAGCACAGTCTGGCATGCACTGCCCTTCCCTCCATCTCCGGCATATTGGGTATTATCTCTGGAAGGTCATCCAATGCTGATCTGGCATCCTGGAATTAATCGGCACTGTTAGATTCTGCAATGCTGGAGAAACACACCATGTTAGGCGAAGTGCTGGTCCTTATAGATAAAGTGTACCCTGGCCATAACCCATTTGTAATGGAAGCAGTGGCAATGGAGTGGCATATAAGGAGCCCACCTTATAAAGGTATAAAAGGGGAAATAGTTGATTTTGCTCCCATAAAGCATAAACTATAGCAGCAAACTTCTATAGACCACAGTGCAAATGGTTATAATAAGTTCATTGTCCCATGGTGTCTGCTACATAATTATGTTCATTCCCTTTGTGTATTTTAGTAATGAGAGTATAATTGTCAGTGCTTATAATACATATAATCTCATTACTGTCATTCCCATTAGTATTCTTTCACTTCAGCCTATACACAGTGTGTTCCACTTTCCCTCTCATTGAAATACATAAACACTTCTCCTCTCCTGCATCCAGATTTCAGTCTAATTCCTAACAGTTACCATGGCTAATCATTGAGACAACACTGCCTGCCTTGTTTTCAATATGTTTAATTTACCATTTTTGACACAATGCCAAGAAGTCAGCATTGCATTCATGTTGAATTGCCATGACCACATTTTTGCCTTTCTATGAAGGATGGTTGAGACTTCATTTGGAGCAGACAGTAATTTAGATATGCAAAGAACCACAACCTTGACAGTGCCTGTGTTTGGAGAACTACACTGCTACGCACAACTATATCATGTCTTAGGTTTCTCATCTCTCAAAGGACAGATGTTGCCTCTGTTACTCTCCTGGATGCCTTCTACTTCCAGTAATTCTTTTCATATGTAAAAGACTCAAATCAGTAAAACTTATTAGACATTTTTAAACTTCTTTATTTTCTCAAAGTAACATATATACACAGTTTTAAAAGTCAAACAGTATTAATAGACATATAAGAAGTAGCAAAGTTGTCTAACATTTCCCTGTCTATTAACCCCCAACTCATCACCAGATGCAATGACCTCAAATATTCTTAATTAATTCCTCTGAAATTTACAGATCTTAAACTTCTATGCAAATTGCTGACTTTAAATGAATTTATTTTAGGCATGGCCTTTTGACTCCCTATTTGGTAGATGAGGGTGTATCTCCTATCACCTTTCTGTGTCTCCTTCCCCAAATTCCAAATACAGTGATACTCCAATTTTCACTAAGTATTAATTTTGTCATGCATATTAGAGTTCTCAGTGCTTCTATGCTTTTAGAATCTTGCTTTCCCAGGTTAGCCAATTACCTCTTTTTAGCCTCTCTACTTTTCAGATTTCAAATATTATGAATTTATGCCTCTTAAAAATATCTGTACAGCCCCGTGGTGGCTCACGCCTGTAATCCCAGCACTTTGGGAGGCCGAAGCGGACAGCTTACGAGGTCAGGAGATCCAGACCATCCTGGCTAACACGGTGAAACCCCGTGTCTACTAAAAATACAAAAAAAAAAAAAAAAAAAAATTGCCGGGCTGTTGGCGGGCCCCTGTAGTCCCAGCTACTTGGGAGGCTGAGGCAGGAGAATGGCGGGAACCCGGGAGGCGGGGCTTGCAGTGAGCAGAGATTGCACCACTGCACTCCAGCGGGGCGACAGAGCAAGACTCCATCCCAAATATATATGTGTAGTAGTTCCTAGTATGTTTTTTGGAGAGAATGAAATTAGATACACATATTCAATTTGCCATCTTAACATCTTTAAATTTCTACCATTCTGCCATAACACAGATCAGTTGCAGGGGTTAGAGAGTTAAGGCAGAGTTTCTGGAGTAGGTGTTCAAAGACAAGAGAAACATTTGATGATAGAGAAGAGAGGATAAAAATGGTATGAAGGAGAACACAACTGGAGAAATGATCAAGGAAGTCAAACAGATTAGAATAGGTAGATGGGAGAGAAAAAGTAGGAGGCAGGGAACGATGTGAGATTGTAAAGTTGAGTACATTGGTTATCAAAGACATTAAGTAAAAGGAGAACCTGGAATTGAATTAACGAACAGAAGATCCTTGGAGACTTGTTCAATAGAATAGAAACTGATCCAATAGAGTGCTTAAGAAATGCTAATCTAAGTTACTTGAAAATTGCTTGAAACAGGGAACAGACCCCAAAAAGTTCAACTTAGATGTTAGACTGTTGTGTACATTTTAATGGTGGACTATTTGACAGACATTCAAAGCTGAAAATCCAGAATTCTAAAAATAATTATTGATACCATCCTCCTACATCAACCTAAAATTTTTCTGTCGCTCCTTTCTTTTACTTACTAAATGTCTGTATGGAATCTATTCATTTTCTTCTAAATCTACCACCAATACTGTGGTCCAGCTGAAAATCATTTCTAGCCTGAACTAACAAAATAATCTAGTAACAGTTCTTCTTGAAATTCTTTTAGTAATTATATATATTTTGTGTGTGTGTGTGTGTTTTTTTTTAACGTGCCTATGGCTTGCTTCTTCTAGTGATAAAGACAGGCAGTTTGCTATTGTATTCCCTATTGTACTCCCATAGCCTAGAGCCAGTTGCTGGAATGTGATGAGTTCAATAATTATTTGTTGACGGATAGACTAAATAAAACATTCTTTCTTCCCTTCTTTCACCAAATCTATTTTTCTATCAAAGCATAATCTTTATATTATTCTTAGAACTTATCATAATTGCAATTTTCCTTTTGTAGATTTTCATTTGAAAATAATTTCAGATTGACATTAAAGTAGCAAAACAGTTCAAAGAACTCCCATGTACCTTTCAACCAGATTGCTGAATTGTTAAAACTTTCCACAATTGCATTTAATTTTCTCTCTACATATATGTATAGTTATTTTATAAACCACTTGAGTGTAAGTTACAAACGTGATTCCACATTACTGCCAAATGCATGTGTTCTTCCTATGAACAGAGAAATTTTCTTATATAACCAGAATTAATGGATGAAAAATCAGGAAATTGGTATTAATATAACAGTATTTACAGATTTTTATTTATATGTCACAAATTTTCCAATAATTTTCTTTATAGCAATAAGAAAATTATAATTCAAAACCCACCAAGGATCACATATCTCACTGTCAAGTCTTTTTGTCTCTTTTGATCTGGAATAGTTCCCCAATTTGTTTTTGTCTTTTGTGACCTTGATATTTTTGACGATCACCAACCAGTTTGTTATGGTTAACTTTATGAACCAACTTGACTGGGCCACAGGATGCCCAGATATCTTAGTAGACATTATTTCTAGGGATTTCTCTGAGGATATTTCCAAAACAGTTTAGCATTTAAATTGGTGGACCAAGGAAAGCAGATGGCTCTCCACAATGTCGGTGGGCATCATCCAATCTGTTGAGTTCTCGAATAGAACAAAAAGATTGAGGAAGGTTGAATTTGTCTTCCCTCTGCCTGACTACTTGAACTGGGACATTGATTTTCTCTTTTCTTTGGCACTTCTGGTCCTCAGGCCTTCAGACTAGGACCAGAATCTATGTCACCACCCCTCCAGCAATCAGGCCTTGGAACCACATCACAAGCTTTTCCAGATATCCGCTTACAGACAGCAGATTATAGGACTTCTCAGCCTTCATAATTGTATAACCCAACCCTTTGTAATAAATCCCTTTCTCTGTGAGTGTATGTGTACATAAATGTATATCTATTATTAGTTTCTAATATAATTTTCCAATAAAACACTGACTGCAATGACTTTAATTCATAATAATGTATCAAAATTTGTTTATTAATTCTATAAACATACCATTCTAATATAAGAAGTCAAGAATGGGGTAACTGGGTGTGGTGTTCATGGGAACTCTCTACACTACCTTCACATTATTTCTATAAATCTAAAACTACTCTAAATAATAAAGTTTATTTTAAAAAGAAAACAACCAAGCAATAATACAAGTAATGCTCATGCAAAATTTCGTATGTTTGGGGAAAATGTATAACTTATCACTAAAAGCATTGCAAAAATATGATCAACTTCTACATATTTTCTGAACAACCACTATACATACAAATAATCTACCTGTGCCACCTGGTTACCTGGCTTCCCCCTAAAATGAGCCCATTCTGAAATTATTCACTTTAGGGAGAATAAAATGTGTGTTTTCTGTCCAATAACAGAGAATAAAATTCACCATACAAAAAAGTCAAAAACATTACAAATATTGTAATTAATTGTGGCTAAGGAATACAAAAATGAGAATTAATTCATAGAGCCCCTGTTCAATCATCGCCCTCAGCCCTTTATCATCCTGACAAAGAGCAAATTCAAGGGCATGTTTCAGACTTGACCCTACAGGAGAAACTCTGTCCCTTTAACAAAGCAACTTAAGATACTCTTCTACCATAAAAGTTTCTGCACAAGGAGATAGTCTCTTAGATAACCCTCTGTATCACCACATCACAACTGATACTCACAGTAAGAGACATCAATGCACAAAATATAGAGCACAAGTGTCTGCTGGCATTGTTAATGTAGAAGAATTCTCAACTTGGTTAGAATCCCTTCAAAGTATTTTTTTAAATATATCCTCAAGGAAACAGAAAATAAAACTCAAGTCTTGGGAGCTGAAATAACTTTGTAAGTAACTTCGGAGCAGTAGTGTCAGAAGTCTTGAAGCCTTCAAATGGAATACGGAGAGAGAAATAGTTGCTCAAACGCTGTAGATAATAGTGTGAAAACACTGGAGTGGGCATTTCAGCTTCTCACCCCTTAAGTTCTCTTCTCTGATAGCACTCTAAAATTATCAGGCCAAGAGTGTCAAAGAAGTCATTCTGTAAATGGTAAATTCAATTTTAAGAAATAGAAAAGCTTCTGCAATACCTCTTCAAAGAGGAAGAAATAGCTATTAATAGGAAAAAAACATGCTTAGGGGTTACTGCTGCTAAGTCAATGGTTTAAACTTGCTTCATCAGCAACTTTAGATGGAATACTAGAAACTGGAAAAAGTAGAAATCTGTCCCCTTTAAAGCATTACTGCAAGATCTCTTACCATGTTGATTTCAATTTATAATTTAAGAGGTACCACTGAGTAGTGTATGGCTAGTCACCTCAAATTACACATTAATGTCAACTGAGGAACTTAAAAATCCTCATATTCTTTGTCAAAATGCATTGAATTGGATACTAGAGATTTGTGAATTTCACTGTATGTAAATTTTACCTCAGAAAAAGAACTGCAAACAAATATTAAACTCTAGTTAAAAGAATCTCTTCTCATAATGGTTTTCAGCAATCCTGAAACTACTTTTGGTGTCTTCCAGGCTTGAGCAAATGTATACGTAATTGTATCCTGTGGTATTGGATTGGATTTTTAAATATCAGTATTAGCTCATAACTTTTAATATACATAGATAGGTAGATTTACAGATAAATAAACACATATCAATATATGTATATGAGTAAACATGAATGGACACATACACATTTTTTAGTCCTTCTCAAACAAGGAACCTAGAAGCAATCTATCTGGCAGTAGAAATAGAACTTAGAATCCAGATCTTCATTTTAAAATATCTTTCTCCACTTGAAGGAATCAGGAATTCTTGAAGAAATTGATTCCAGGGCTAGAGAAGGAGAAACACAAGAAATTTTGTCTTACCAGAAACATTAAGACATAGGAATACATCAACAGGACACATAAGCCAGCTTGAAGGGGCTCATGCTAGCCAATTCAGAGATGAATTGATGCTAAAAACAAAAATCCCTAAACAATAACAAAACTACTCATTACAGAATAATGCTAGCTAATAAATAATGAAGAAATGGTAAGGAAAGAAAAGCATCATTTTGTAATCCATTTTATAATAGATTCATGCAGAAATCATCCATGGATAAACACCCACTGGGTGAAAAGGTAGGGTGTGAGGGAGGAAGAGAAAATATTTGTACATTGTCATTTTAAACAGGAAGACTTATCACCTCCCAAAAGTTCACAAAACTGCCATCAAGTCTCCATTCAGCTCAGTTCCTATAGAATTAAAGTGATCACTTACTACTCTATCTAACTAGTACAGGAAAGATAAATTCTTTCCCCAAAAAATTTTCACGTGGAGCCCCTAAAACTGTTTTCTGTAGAATTGGAAGTATCTATCAAAAATTACTAAGCATGTCAAGAAACAATACCATTCAACGGAAAATCAAGAGAGAATAGAATGGAAGAGAACAGGACAGAATGGAATTGAATAGAATAATACAATAAAATAGAAATACAATAGAAAGAGATCAACAGACGATTCAGATATTAGAAGTAATAAAAATTTTAAATAACTAGATTAAAAATAAAATTATACAATGTCACATAAAATAATGAACAATTTAACTAGAGGATCAGAATAAAAAGTTAAATTGAAATTTTAGAATTGGAAAGTGTATCTAAAATTAAGAATTCAATAGAAAGATCTAGCAGAAGATTAGACATTAAAGAGGACAGGATCCATGAACCAAAAGAGAGTCAATAAGAAATATGCAAATAGAAGCAAAGAGAAACAAAATATTTTTAAAAATTAAATAATACTCTATGTTTACAGAAAGATCTAGCAGACGATTAGACACTAAAGAGGACAGGATCCATGAATCAGAAGAGAGTCAATAAGAAATATGCAAATAAGAGCAAAGAGAAACAAAATATTTTAAAAATGGAATAATATTGGATGTTTACAGATCAGGAGAATTAACATTGTTACAAAGTCCATACTACCGAAAGCGATCTAAAGATTCAACGTATTCGCTATCAAAATATCAATGGCATTTTTCACAAAAATAGAAAAAAAAATCTTAAAATTTGTATAGAACTACAAAGGACCCCAAATAGCTAAAGCATCCTGATCAAGAATAACAAAGCTAGAGCCATCACACTTCCTGGTTTCAAATTATATTACCAAGCTATAGTAATTAAACCAGTGTGGTACTGGCACAAAAACAGACACATAGACCAACAGAACAGAATACAAAGCCTAGAAATAAACCCACACATATGTGATCAGCTCATCTCCAGAGATGCCAAGAAGATACAATGAAGAATGAAATAGTCTCTCAATAAATGGTGCTGAGAAAACTGGATATCCAAATGCAAAAAAAAAAAAAAAAAAAAAAGAAAGAAATTAGATCCTTATCTTACACTACATACAAAAATCAACTCAAAAAAGGATTAACGACTTAAATATAATTACCTTAAGCCGTAAAACATCTGAAATATATATATCTGTAGGGAAAAGTCTTCATGAGAGTGGTCTTGGCAAAAAATTTTTTGATACGACAGCAAAACACAGGCAACAAGGGCAAAAATAAACAATGGAGACTACACAAAACTAAAAAACTTCTGTTCAGCAAAGAGAACAATCAACAAAATGAAAAGGCAGCACACAGAATAGGAGAAACTATTTTAAAACCATATATTCAATAAGAGATTAATATCCAAAGTATATAAGGAACTCATACAACTCAATAGTAAAAAAATCAAATAACTCAATTTTATAATGGACAAAGATCCTGAATAGACATTTTGCCAAAGAAAACATAAAAATGGTCAAAATGCATATGAAAAGATGCTCAACATCACTAATCATTAGAGAAACAAAAATCAAAACCACAATATCACCTCATACCTGTTAGGATGGCTGTTATCAAAAAGACAAAAGAGTTGGCAAGGATGTGGAGAAAAAGGAATCCTGCACACTATTGGTAAGAATATAAATTGGTACAACCACTATGAAAAACAATATCGAGGTCCCTCAAAAACTTAAAAATAGAACTACCATAGGTTTCAGCAATCCAACTTCTAAGTATACATCAAAAGGAAATGAAATCAGTATGTGGAAGACATTTATTGTCATGTTCATGGCAGTGTTATTCATGAAAACATTAGTGTCCATGGATGATTGAATAAAGAAAATGTTGTATGTATTTACATATGTGTGTGTAATATTCAGCAGTAAAAAAGAATAAAACGCTAGCATTTCCAACATGATGGATAAATCTGTAGGATGTATGCTAAGAGGAATAAGCTAGACACAGAAAGACTACTGCATGATCTTCGTTATATGCGAAATCTAAAAAAAAAGGTTGAACTCACAGTAGCAGAGAATAGAATGGTAATTATCAGAGAATGGAAAACTGGGAGTAGCAGAAAAGGGAAGATGTTGGTCAAAGAGCACAGACTTTCCGTTATAAGGTGAGTTAGTTCTGAAGGCCTAATGTACAGCATGGTAACAACAATGTCTTGTATACTTGAAATTTGCTGAGAGTTGGCCTCAAACATTCTCACCACACACAAAAAAAGTAGCTAGGTAAAATGATGACAGTGTTAGTTAGTTTGTATTAAAAAACAAAAATAAAGATCATAAGAGACATTAGGGACAGAGAGAAAATAACATGTTTAAGAAGAAAGGAGAGAGAAAATGGAAGAGAAGCAATATTTGAAAATATAATGGCTGATAATATTCTAAACCCTATAAAAATAAAAATCCACAGATCAAAAAAAAAAAGCTTTAGAAAATTCAAGCAAGTTAAATACAAAGGAAAAGCTATATATATCACAGTAAAACTGTTGAAAATCTTAAAAAAAGAGAAAATCTTAAAAACAACCAGAGGAAAAAAAAAAAGGACATACCACCTTCAAAAGATGAAGTGTATGTCCAGAAGCTGACTTCTCTAAAGGATAGTAGAATCGATGAGATAATCTAAGACATGTTTAAAGTGCTAATGGGTAGTAAATTCAAGTCTAGAATTCTATACCTGACAAAAGTATACTACAAAAAATGAGAAAAAAAATTAAACAATAAAAGCAAGGAATTACAAGTAATACTAAAATTAGTTCCTCTAACAGAAGACAAATGACCCCAAATAAACGAATGCATAGTTCCAGAAAGTATTAAAGGGCAGAAAAAAGTAAAATATGTGAGTAAATATGAATGAAAATTGTATAAAAAATTATTAGCAATGTCTTGTAGGGTTTAAAATACACATTATTAAAATGCATGTCATTAATAATCCAAAATTGGGAACAAAACTGATGATGTTAAATTTTCAAATAATGTTCAATAATAGACAAAATAGTCAGAGAGAATATTAATGACAAAATAAGACTACGAACAACAATATAGACCAGTTGGACCTAACAAACATATACAGAACACTCAATCCAAGAACAGCAGAATACATATTTTTCTCAAGTGCACATGGAACATTCTCCAGAACAGACCATACAGTAGGCCACAGAAAACTCTTAATACACTTTAAAAGATTACAATTACATAAAGTATTTTTTCCCATCACAATGGAATGAAACTAAAAATTAATAGCAGAAGTAAAAGTAGAAAGTTCACAAATATGTAGAAATTAAACAACACATTCTTAGACAACCAGTGGGTCAAAGATCAAATAACAGAGAGATGAAAATGAAAACACAACATACCAAAATAGAAATGATTCATTAAAGGCAGTGCAGAGGGAAATTTATACCTCTAGACACTTCTTAAAAAATAAGAAAGGTCTTTTCACAGATTTGGAAAAAAACTACTTTAAAGTTCATATGGAACCAAAAAAAAAAAGCCTGCATTACCAAGACAATCCTAAGCAAAAAGAACAAAGCTGGAGGCATCACACTACCTGATTTCAAATTATCCTGCAAAGCTACAGTAACCAAAACAGCATGGTACTGGTACCAAAACAGAGATATAGACCAATGTAACAGAACAGAGACCTCAGAAATAACACCACACATCTTTGACAAACCTGACAAAAACAAGAAATGGGGAAAGGATTCCCTATTTAATAAATGGTGCTGGGAAAACTGGCTAGCCATATGTGGAAAGGTGAAACTGCATCCCTTCCTTACTCCTTATACAAAAATTAACTCAAGATGGATTAAAGACTTAAATGTAAGACCTAAAACCATAAAAACCCTAGAAGAAAACCTAGGCAATACCATTCAGGACATAGACATGAGCAAAGACTTCATGACTAAAACACCAAAAGCAATGGCAACAAAAGCCAAAATAGACAAATGGAATCTAATTAAACTATAGAGCTTCCGCACAGCAAAATAAACTATCATCAGAGTGAACAGGCAACCTACAGAATGGGAGAAAATTTTTGCAATTTACCCATCTGACAAAGGGCTAATATCCAGAATCTACAAAGAATGTAAACAAATTTACAAGAAAAAGAAACCCCATCAAAAAGTGAGCAAAGGATGTGAACAGACACTTCTCAAAAGAAGACATTTATGCAGCCAACAGACACATGAAAAAAAGCTCATCATCACTGGTCATCAGAGAAATGCAAATCAAAACCACAATGAGATACCATCTCATGCCAGGTAGAATGGCAATCATTAACAAATCAGGTAACAACAGATGCTGGAGAGGATGTGGAGAAATAGGAATGCTTTTATACTGTTGGTGGGAGTGTAAATTAGTTCAACCATTGTGGAAGACAGTGTGGCAATTCCTCAAGGATCTAGAACTAGAAATACCATTTGACCCAGCCATCCCATTACTGGGTATATACCCAAAGGATTATAAATCATGCTACTATAAAGACATATGCACATGTATGTTTATTACAGCACTATTCACAATAGCAAAGACTTGGAATCAACCCAAATGTCCATCAATGATAGACTGGATTAAGAAAACGTGGCATATGCAAACCATGGAATACTATACAGCCATAAAAAAGGATGAGTTTATGTCCTCTGCAGGGACATGGATGAAGCTGGAAACCATCACTCTCAGCAAACTATCACAAGGACAGAAAACCAAACACACCATGTTCTAGCTCATAGGTGGGAATTGAACAATGAGAACACATGGACACAGGGTGGGGAACATCATACACTGGGGCCTGTTGGGGGGCGGGGCCTGGGAGAGGGATAGCATTAGGAGAAATACCTAACATAAATGATGAGTTGATGGGTGCAGCAAACCAACCTGACATATGTATACCCATGTAACAAACCTGCATGTTGTGCACATGTACCCTAGAACTTAAAGTATAATAAAAAATGAATAAATAATAAAAATTTTTTAAAAAAGAAGAAAGGTCTCAAATCAACTACCTAACACCTTAAAGAACTAGAACAATAAGAAAAAAAGACCAAAACACAAAGCTACTAGAAGAAAGAAAATAATAGTGACGCATGAAACAGAGAATAGAGAAAACAACAGAGCATAAGAGTTAAATAAAGAGGAAAGAAATGCAAAAAGCAGCTCAACAGTCAAAGACAGGTTTATTTTGGAGAATAAACCGAGAGGAGCTTCTGGCCAGTTTTGGTCAGGGGCACTCTCTCTTACAGACTAAGAGTGTTTAAGGGTTCAGGGTGCAAGAGCTTATCACAGGCTCAGAACATTTGTGTGTGGAGGAGAGGTTTACTGCGGGGTTGGAATATCTTTGGTCGAAGGGGAAGTTACCTTGGGGCTGGCATGTCCCCAGTTGGAGGGGTGGTTATCTCAGGGCTGGTATGTCTCTGCTTGGAGAGGGGTTTATCTTAGAGTTGGAATGTTTCTGGTCAGAGATGTTATTTGTGGTTTATGGTCATGCTAAAATTAGCCATTAGTCTGATGTCTTAGGGGCTGGATTTAGGCAGTTTTTAATCAAGGGGAACTTAAAATGGTGGTGCACTTGTCCATGTGGCGATGCTCCTGCTCTGTCATAGAGAAATCAACAAATCTGAAAGACGGTTCCTTAAAAAGATTGACCAAAAAAAAAAAAACGTACAAACCTGTAGCTAGATTGACTAAGAAGAAAAAACAGAAGAGGCAAATAACTAAAATCAAACATGAAAGAGAGAAGATAACTACTGATTTCATATTAATATAAAGGATTATAAAAGATTACTATGAATAACTTTATGCCAACAAATTGTATAACCTAGATGAAATGGACAAATTTCTAGAAATATAACCTATCAAGACTGAATCATGAAAAAAAATTAAAAAACAGAAACTACAAAACATTACTGAAAGGAATGTTTTAAAACATAAATAAATAAAAAGACATCCTGTCGTCATGGATTGGAAGACTTAATATTGTTTAAATGTCAATACTACCCAAAGAAATCTACAGATTCGGTGCAAAACCCTAACAAAATCCCAATGATGCTTTTTGCAGAAATAGAAAAATCCCATCCTAAAACTCATGAAATCATAAGGAACCCCAAATAGCCAAATAATCTTGAAAATAAAGAACACAGGTGGAGTACTCACACTTCCTAATTTCAAAACTTGACACAAACCTACAGTAGTAGGAAACTAATATACTTCTTTCAATGGTCAGTAGAATTAGCCAAAAAAAGACAATAATACGGAAGATTTGAAAAATATTATCACAAAATTAGCCAAAGTGACATAAAAAGTGAACATAAAACATTTAGCAAAATTGACCACATGCTCATCATAAAGCAAGCCTCAAAAATATCAAAGAATTGAAATTTGTCAGAGTATTTTCTCCAACCATGGTGAAAATAAGCTAGGAATCAATCACATAGATACAACATGAGAATATCCAACTGCTTGGCAATTAAGCAGTACACTTATGAATAACCCCTGGGTTAAATAAGGAAATCAAAACAGAAATTGGAAAACATTTTTAATGGAATGATGATAAAACATGACATAAAAATTTAGGAGCACAGAAGTAAGTTTGCAACTTTAAATACATGTATTAAAATGGAAGAATGCCCCCTCAACCCCCAAAAAGTGAGCCAAGTTTCAATCTCAAGAAGACAGAGGAACAAAATAGAAAATCAAATCGATACCCCATTGACTATAAATTTCAAAGAGAAAAGGTGCCTTTACAGTAGAGATTTGTCAGGCACCACCTGAACCAAGTGATGGAATAAACTAGTATTGTACAACACCTGATTCAAAGCAATGGAAAGTTTATAACATTGCCAAATTCAATTCTTGCCAAAAGTATTTTTTCTGAACCTAAAAATCAGAAAACCATTCCAGAGGTTGGAATATTTTACTACGAAACTTGGATTTTTAAAAAATATCTAAGTCATGAAAACACTTTAAAAAAAAAATAGTGAGTGAAATGTTCGAGAGCAGGGGTCAGAAAACTATTCAATGAAAACCAAATACAAGGTGTGATCCCTGATTGGATCCTGAATTTACAAAAAATAATAATAATAATAAAATAAAGTACATTTTGGAAATTTGAAAACGGACAGTATGCCATATATAAAATAAGCATTTTATCATTGTTAGGTATCTTGGATATCAAAATAATATGGCTGTGGAAGAGGATATCTTTCTTCTATATAAATGCATGCTAAAGATTTAAGAGTAAAGTGATGTCTACCACTTACTTCTAAATGAACCAAATAGAAATAAAAGAGTTAAATAGATATTTGGTTATGAGTACAATCATCCCTTGACATCTCCTTGACAAGCAGAATTGATTCCAGGATTCCTGCAAATACCAAACCTCTCTGATGCTCAAGTTCCTTATGTAAAATGGCATAGCATTTTCATATAACCTATGCATGTCTTCCTATATACTTTAAATTATTCCTAGATTATTATAGTACATAAAACAATATAAATGCTATGTAAATAGTTGTTATACTGTGTTTTAAATTTTTGTTAGTTGTTATTGTTCTATTGTTATTTTTTTCAATTATTTTTGAGCCAAGTTTGGATGAATCCTCAAAGAGGAATCTGCAGATATAGGGCCAACTGTGTGTGTGTGTGTGTGTGTGTGTGTGTGTGTGTGTGTCTGTATGTATATAGAGAGGGTGCTAGGGAAGGGAGCAAGGAGTGAAGATTAAGTAAATGAAGTCAAATATTACTACTTGATAACTTTAGGTGAAGGGAAGAGTGTTTATTGTATTATTCTTTCAAATTTACTGTGGGTTTAAAAGTTCCAAGAAAAAATGTTAGGAAAAAAATAAATAATATAAAATACCATGTTCAGACCTTATTCCAGAATTCCAAATCAACTAGCCTGTTGTGAAACCCTAAACATCAATACTTTTAATGGTAAAAATGTAAGGTGTACAGTATGATGTTTTGATAGGCATATGCATAGTGAAATACTTGCTATAGATAATCAATTTAACATATCTATAATCTCACATAGAACACTATGGTCCTCATATCGTACATCAGATTTCTAGATTTATTCATCCTACATAACTGCAATTTTACTATTTTCTAATATGAGTTCTGGGAGGAAAATCGCTAATGCAGGATAAAGAAAAGGTATATCAGGGTCAGAGAGATTTAAGTTGTTTCTGTCACTCATCTTCTGCAACCTTTCTCTAAGCCTTATTTTCTCTGTCTGTAAAGTGTAAATAATACTACCATTGGTATAGAGTGTTATTATTAAATTAGATCATTCCTGAAGACTACAAAACAGCACAAAACATATTGCTTTTTCTAACATTGTCCCTACCTATTTGAGCAGGATGTTACAATATGAAAAGCAAGTGAGCAATGAACTAAGAAAAATGCAACAACTAAGAATGAGCTACAACAAGAAGAGATGGCCTGGCAACACATGACAATTACAATCTCTTGTCAGTGACTTGCTGTTAAAACTGCCAATAATGAAATCAACATTTCCAAAAGTTTAGGGCTACTGCATTTGTTTTGCCTTGTCCACATAGCATATATTCTATTGATTATCTATTACTCTAATTTATATTTTAAAGCTTTTTACTCTTCCTGGTATAAGCCATAGTTTTATTCTCATAGATATTAAAATGTATAACAAAATTTTAAACTTTCAACGTATCTAAATATATCTCATAAACTCTTGTAATATTTGTACAACCTGATTGTTTGTGTCCTGTTAAGAAACTGGAAAAAAAAAAGTTAGTCACTATGGTCCTTTGCTTCCTATAGCATGAAATTTCTTTCTTTTTTTTTTTTTGAGACAGATTCTTGCTCTGTCACCCAGGTTGGAGTGCAGTGACCGGATCTCAGCTCACTGCAAGCTCCGCCTCCCGGGTTCACGCCATTCTCCTGCCTCAGCCTCCCAAGTAGCTGGGACTACAGGCACCTGCCACCTCGCCCGGCTAGTTTTTTGTATTTTTTAGTAGAGACGGGGTTTCACCGTGTAGGCCAGGATGGTCTCGATCTGCTGACCTCGTGATCCGCCTGTCTTGGCCTCCCAAAGTGCTGGGATTACAGGCTTGAGCCACCGCACCCGGCCTGAAATTTCAATTTCTTCTGATTTTTCTCACTCGTGGTTACTCAATGTTATTGGGTAGCAACCAGTATCTAAAGCTCTTGTATCTTCTGCCATTGACAGATGACCTGCTGGTGTCTGTCATGTGTTCTTCTGCCGGCAGTATCTATACTCTTGAAAGTCATCATGAAGATCATAGGATATTCTTTTATAAGCAAGTGAAATGTGCCCTGCAACAGACCAGGAGACAACCAATCCACACACATGGTCATTAATTAAAAGAAAAGACATTATTACTATAGTGCTAGTGAAGAAAGTCAATCCATTTAAACCAGAGATTAGGTACTCTGCCTTCAGGTTCATATAAATAGACAAACAACTTTAGGTTTTATAACATCATATATTCATCCATCCATCCATTCATTTATTTACCTATATTTACATATATATACATGTATGGGTGATACCACAGGAGGGTAGGGAAGTGCTGGGTAGAGAAAGCGGAGTCCCTGGTGAAGGCTCCACCCTCGGGCCTATGCCCAAGGACCTAAGTGAGGACAGGCACTCCTGTTTTCCCACCCAAATGTTTTATTTTTCAAGACCACTCTGGCCCGCTGCATCCCCCATCCTGTGCCGAGAAAAACTCCGAGACCCTAGCAGGTACAGACACAAGTGGCTGGATGTCGAGAGGAACACACCGGCAGAAGAACACATGACAGACACCAGCAGGTCATCTGTCAATGGCAGAACGATGGACAACATGGAATTCAGCCAGGGCAGTCGGAAGAACAGACTCCAGGGAAGGACCACCTTCCCATGACATCCCCCTTCTGGCTCCCATCCATCTGCTGAGAACTATTTCCACCACTCAATAAAACCTTGCATTCATTCTCCAAGCCCACGTGTGGTCCAATTTTTTCAGTACACTAGGGTAAGAACCCGGGATACAGAAAGCCCTCTGTCCTTGCGATAAAGCAGAGGGTCTAACTGAGCTGATTAACACAAGCCACCTGCAGACAGGAAAGCTGAAAGAGTGCACTGTCACACATGCCCACTGGGGCTTTGGGAGACGTAAACACTCAACCCTAGATGCTGCCATGGGTTCGGAGCCACAAAACGCTCCCCACGACCTGCCCATTTGCATTCTCCCACTAGTGGTTTGAGCATCAGGGCATCAAAGAAGCAAAGAAGCCAGCCATACCCTTGTCACACACTTTGCAAGGGGGACAAGGGAACTTTTCCCGTTTTATGTGTGTGTGTGTGTGTGTGTGTACACACATACACACATACATCTATATGAGTGTCTATTTATTCATTCAATCATTTATTTATTCACTTATTTATCCATTTATTCATTAAGCTATTTAGTCCTTCAATTATTCGTATAATATTGTAGTCAAAAAATATTTATTGAATCTTTACTATGGGCCACGTAATTTTCTAGAAGTTGTGATAAAGAATTAAACAAAACAGACCATTATCTCTGCCTTCTTGGAGCTTATCTCCACAAAGACAGACAAACAATAAACAACAATCATCAAAAAATAATATATATGTAAAATATATAGCAAATTAATGAAAGATTGGTACAAAAGAGGGGAAAAAAGAAAGAAAGTGAAATAGCAAACGTTGTATCGGCTGAAGGTGGTAAAAATTTAGTTAGATAACCAGAGAAGTCTCACTGAAAAGGTGACTTGAGATAACTTTTAAATCAAGGACTAAAAAAAAAAGGTAGGCAAATTAAAAATACACACAAGTGCATATATGTACCTGCACACATACATGCATACACACATATGCACATATGTGTGTATACCTATATACATTCAGTGTATCTCTCCTCATTGAGAACATGTTGCTACAGAAAAAAAAAAAAATATGTCAGCTTACTTAAATAGTGCTTACTGATATTGTTGACTTGGATTCTGGGACAGGCCCTTTATCCTGAAGGGTACCAGCAAGAGTTTGCAGACTGGCACTGACCGACCATACATCAAGTAACACTGACTAAAGGCACTGGAGGTCAAAGTAAGATGTGAAGTCTTTACATTGAGACAAATAGCAGACAATTGAAGGGTTTGGGGCAGAGGAGTGACATGATCTAACATACCTCTTAGAAGTTTCACTTTTACTTTGAAAATCTGTATTTCCTGAGATTCAAAAAAAGGGTGGGGGGATGGGGGTAGTCTTTGTGTGCCATCACCATCTCTTCCTAGAATATCATATTAACTGGAGACACTTCCTCCTATTCAAGGGGCACAGGACTCTGAAGCAGGTGTCATATTTCAAAGCCCAGCTTCCTGTGCATAGACAAGTCTGGTTAAGAAACTGAAAAATAATTGAACCATCTCAAATCCCTAGCATCCAAACATCACTTGGATTGAATTATCTGCGTCTCTCAACTACACTGTCTCTGCATCTCATTTCCATCTGCTCTGCTCTGTTTGCAAGGAACTGGATCTGAAACCAACCGCGGGCATCTCTGGCTTTGAAAACTAGCCTGCCATCTAGAAAAGTGGAGTTAATTACTTATATGAAGTGAGTGAAGAATCAAGGGAATGTACTTTTGATGGTGCTAATATACCAGCTTTATTGGAACAGGGTTTTGTTGGTCTCTTGATGAGACTCTGTATAATACACGAAAGGCAAATTTCAAGCTTAGAAATGTCAAAATTGCATCCCACAAAAGAAGCTGTGACATCTTAATGAGCTATTTGGGGAAGTTCGTGGCTCTGGCCGGATGATAGACTGCATTTGTGTTTGATGTTTAGTTCTCCAAGCTCAAAATAGGGATTTGACTCTGTGTAGTTTGTAATTCATAATACTTTTTTACCTTAAAAACAAATCAAAACAGCATTTCTTCATTTGGGCTCACCTCCACCTTTACTCTTATCCTCCAGCTAACCAGCAGTACCAATGCTTCCCAGGAAACTATGATCAGGGCTGCCTACCTACCAGTAAATTGTTGAATTCATCTATTATCTGAAAAAGGGTAGTCAACAAGGAACATACAGCCAGTTCCAACTTCTGCCTCTTCTATTCCCCATCTACTGAAAGTAACTATTTATAAAAATCATTCCTTGGAATGGTTAATAGAATGAAGCTTCTCTGGATTTTAGAGAAAAGAAAAAGATCAACCTTTTTCAGGTGATCCATGGTAGACAGACTAGATCTCACCCTACCTCTTCAAGATCCCTACATCCTGACTTATCCCTGGAACCTAAGAATATAGCTACATTATATGGCAAGAGGGACTTTGTAGATGGAATCAAAGTTACAGGTCTTAAATTAGCAATGTTATCCTGAATTATTCCAGGGAGCCCAATGTAGTCACATGGCCCTTTCAAAGTGAAAAGAGTCAGTTAGGAAAAAAAAAAAAAAGCACTGAAAGAAAAAGACCAAAAAGAGAAAAGAGGCTGGACACTTGTAGGAGCTTGACCCGCTATTGTTGACTTTGAGGATAGAGAAAAGGGGTCACAGGTCAAGGTGTTAAGGCATCCTCCAAAAGTGGGGTCCACCCGCAACTGCCAGTAGAAAAACAGGGACCTCTGTCCCATAACCAAAGGGAACTGAATTCTTCCAATAACCCAAGTAGGAAACAGATTCTTTCTGAGAGCCTCTAAAAAGAGACACAACACTGCCTATGCTTTAATTTTAGCCCTGTTAGACCTGTTAGCCTTCTCATCTACAGAACTATGAGATCATAAATTTATGTTATATTAAGCCACAAAATGTGTGGTATCTTGTTATGGCAGCAATAGAAAACTAATCCAGGGAATACAAAGAGGCAAATTCTTGGATGGAAGGCATTCACTGAACTTTTGAACAGTATGGAAATGAAAACATAAATAAGCATGATGGAGTTGCATGCTCTGGGCATTTTCCTTTTACCAACTTAACTACTTAATTATGCAAGCAGGGGCCCAGGGGCAGACAGAGAAAGAGAACAATTTCTATAGTTGTGGTCTTGGGATACCACCATGCCCCTCACTGGGCACATGCACTCAGCGAACCTGAATCTGGTGCTCATGAGTGACTCCCAGGTCACTATGTAACTCCTATTGGATGAGCGCCTTGTTACACTGAGTGTGGTGTAGGAGTATGACCTCAGCATTTAAAGAGAAATATTTTCCAGAAAAAAATATGGTCCTCAAGTACAAGCCAACTCCATCTGCTGGCAATCAGATAAAGAAAATATGACTCATTCCAATACTTAAGAAAAAGACAGCTATCTTGGGCTACACATTGCTTATATTGTTTTATAACAAAGTGCCTGCTAAAAAGCTTCAAAAGGTAACTCAAATAAATTTTTGCCTTAAAACCTAATCACAACTAAAAGTGATTCTACTCTAAAGATAAATGATCAGGGAGAACAGTATCTCTTATTCACAGAAATCTTCAACAACAAACAGCAAACATTAGTTTAAGAAAAATTCAATTATTCCTGTTAGAGTCTAATAGAGATACATCTGATAGATTCACCAGCTGTCCAGAATGAATCTCGACCTGAGATCTCTTTCAAACACACCCATAACCAAGCTGCTAGGCTCCTAGGGCTGTCGAGTGCCCTTCCCAGAGTTGGCCAGGGGCAGCTCTGTGACATCTCCCATGCTCAAGTTTGAACCTTTGCTACTCCCACTCAGTGACACTTTTCTAACAGCAAACCACTCAGTTGCCCAAAATGGCCCCACTAAGGTGTGAGCTGATAAAGATTTACCAATAGGAAAATTTCAAGGAACAACAAAAGGCTCTAAAATGCAAAGGAGTGTTCCTTTCCAACTGTGATATCTCAGACACTCTGACAAACAGGAGGAGATATTTTAGAACACAGAAGTTTCTGAACACTCTACAAATCATGTCATGTAATCATGATGCTTTGTTTGGAGGCATGAAATCACATTGATCAGGGAAATGACCTCAAAGACATTGGAAAGATATTCTGATGTGATCCCTTCAATGATTTTACCTACAGGTCCTATCATTTCCATTCTTTAATTTCTTCACTATTTATATATCCAACAAATATGTAATGAGTACCTGTCAAGCACTGGTTCACGCACTGAAGATTTAGCCATACAACTTGTGGCATGGTGACAAATTTTGACTAGAAATGTGTCATTTCCCAATGTTTAAAATCAAACAATGTTTAACATGCTTTTTAATTACCTATTTCTCCATTGAGTTGTTTATATGTCTAAACTCTTTTATTTTTTCATTTTTTTAATTTCTTCTAAAAAATACATGTGTGGAACGTGCAGGTTTGTTACACAGATATACATGTACCGTGGTGGTTTGCTGCACCTATTGACTCATGCTCTAAGTTCCCACCCCTCACCCCCCGAGGCCCCAACACGCCCTGGTGTGTGTCGTTCCCCTCTCTGTGTCCATGTGTTCTCATTTTTCAACCAATGTCCCCCCAGTAATCCCCAATTACTATTATTCTCATGTTTATGTCCCTATATACTCAATGTTTAGCTCCCACTTATAAGGGAGCACCTGTGACATTTGGCTTTCCGTTTCTGCATTAGTCTGCTTAGGATTATGGCCTCCAGCTTCATCCATACTTAGTACTTAGAGGATGCTGCAAAGGACATAATTTCATTCTTTGTTAATGGCTCTGTAGTATTCTATAGTGGATATATAATTGTGTATCACATTTTCTTTTTCTAATCTTTATCTAATCCACCACTGCTGGACACCTAGGTTGATTCTGTGTCTTTGCTATCCACCACACAATGAAAACAGTGAGATACCATCTCACACCAGTCCGAATGGCTATTACTGAAAAGTAAAAACAGCAACAGATGTTGGTAAGGCTCCAGAGAAGGGGGAGTGCTTATACACTGTTAGGTTGGTGGGAATGTAAATTAAGTCAGCCACTGTGGAAAGCAATTTGGAGATTCCTCAAAGAACTTAAAACAGAACTACCATTTAACGCAGCAACCCATTGCTGGCTACCTACCCAAAGGAATATAAATCATTCTACCAAAAAGACATATGTACTTATATGGTCTAATTTTTATAACCTGAAATAAATAACCAAAGAAGAATGTCTAAGCATAAAAAAAAAAACACACACAATAAATTGTTGTGAAGTACTTACTATAGCCAAGCATCCATCCAGGAGTTCATGGTCTTACATCAAAGCATATGACAGAGTCCTTTTATTTAAAAAGATATTTAGTACCACAAGATACGCACCTTCAAAATGGAACACAGGAACATGTAGGAAACAATTACATTGAAACAAGCAAATGCAGAGCCTATACAAAATAAATGCTAGTTCACAGCAAGTTTCTCAGGGAGGTTGGCACATGACCTCTATCTTCGTAATGGTTAATATAGGGCTGGCTAGAAATGAATGTGCAAGGAAATTCTAGGAGGAGACTAATGTCAGAAAAGCAAGTTGGGAGGCAGGAAAGTTTAACGTGCATTTGGGAATAATGAATTGGCTCTATAAGTAACTGGCCTATGTTATTTATTCAATGTGTAAATTTTCCAAATTGGAGCAAAGAAGGCTTCTTTATGTTGGAAGTGTTGACTAGAAGCAAACTCTTGAGTCTTGCTTTCTCTCCTTTGATACCTGTTGCCCGCATCACACTTAATCCACAGATGAGCTCTTCTACCTCACATCTTCTCCAACAAAGAACAAATTTTCCTACCTCAATCTGAAGGGCTTTGCCTTTATTACCTAAAGTTCATATGGACATCACAAACTTTCTGTAGATCTAATGAAACCACATTTAACACTGGCATGCACCTTGTTTTTAATGTATGTGAATAATTTATTTGTGGAATTTGCACTATCCTTTTGTCATTCTAGGTTTGTTTTTTTTTTTTTTTAAATCAAGTGACACCAAAGGAAATATTATCATTAAGGCAGGGTTGGGATGTTGACAGGCCCTCCTAAACTGTAAGAATCTTAACTGCCACTATCATCAAGACAGACAGTTCTTGGTTGCCTGACCTACCAAAGAGTCACTGCAGTCTCTATGAATTTAGAAATAATCACTTTTGCCTTCTCTCCTGGGAAAAATGTCACACTGAAATTATTCAAAAACCAGTTAACAAACTGCCTTAGACCTCAAGGATCATGATCCTTAAGTCACAAAGCTGACTCAAGGGCCAGCCCATACCTTTGGACATCTTTGCTTAAAGCCAACAAACATTAAAGCCTGGAGTGAGGTTCACTTTGCATTGCTTCATTTGCCTTCTTTGGGTTTTCCTACACGATTAATTTTTCTGCTTTATCACTCTTGCAGAAGATGCTCTAGCTGAAAGTACTCTAAGCACCAAAAGTTTACTGCAAAAATTAGCATCTTATCATCTCTATCTGTAGCTGGTCACCCCAAATGATACACATGAAGCTAATCTTTTAGCTCCCCACCTTTCACACCTTATTAATAGGATTATGGCTGGTCCTTTCTTTATAAGGCAAACACATATAAGTTGCTCACGATTCCATGAAACCAAATGTAACATATTTTAACCATGAAGCCGAGAACAAC
This sequence comes from Colobus angolensis palliatus, assembly GCF_000951035.1. Lineage (NCBI taxonomy): Eukaryota > Metazoa > Chordata > Mammalia > Primates > Cercopithecidae > Colobus > Colobus angolensis. Next base: position 9,104,379 of record NW_012114711.1, on the reverse strand, counting down.
AGATTTTAAGGTTTGAAGATACCATTATTTTTTAACCTAATTAACCTGAGAGAATAGTTGATTCTGATTTTTTAAAGGTCATAATATTTTTAAAATTTGAGACTAGCTGTTGCAGTGCCTGTTCATTTGGTCCAATTTTTCCTAGTAAGCCTAGTTCAAAATTTTTCTCAGAGCAAGAGATAATCACAAGCCCTAATTCCAAAGGAAAGAGGGTTCCTATCAAATCTTAGATTTTCCTCCTGGGTCTGCTGGGAAACATTTCACCCAAGCTCCTGACAGGTAGTGCCAACTTTTTGGGCATGCAACCTAGGAATTTGCACACACTCCTGTGCTTGGAAGAATTCCTCATTTAGTTTAATAGACTGTTGCCACTGTCTTGAGATTCTTAATAATTTTTTAATTAAAAGCCCCATGTTCCATTCTATACTGAACCCCACAAATTATGTATCTGATCCTGTTCATAAGAACTGTATGTCAGAATTCTTTGGGTTGCAAATAAACCCAGCCAAAATTGGCTTAAAACATGGAGAAAGCTATCTCAAATAGCAAGAAATCACAAATTCAGTTAACCTCAGGACTGACACAATTCAAAAATACCACCAGTCATGTGCAAAAACAGTTATAAAATCTTTTAGGTACATATGCTCAGCCATTTCAATAAGGACTTTATGTGAAAATTTCTCTCCAAGATGGTGGCTGCAACAGTAGTTTGAAGGCATGACCAGTCAACCATATAGTTAAATCATACAACAGGGTTTACTGTGATGTTGAGGATGGAAAACAGAATTAACAGAGATCTAGACTTTGAGTGCCATTACAAGGTTATTAGACATCTGGGCTAGCTAGACACCTTCCTTTGGAAGAGACATAACTCTCTAGTCAACCTGTGTCTATTCCCAATGAACGGTTACTTCTAACCTCTTTACTTACTTGGAAACCTTCCTATATAAACTTCAGTAATCATATTTGAAGTGATTACATAGGCTACTCTATAATGTGGATTTGCTTCGGAGGTACATCAGGTATAAAGTTATTTTACACAAGCACACAGCTTTTGTTATATTGATGTATTTTTTAAGCAATTGGCCATACATACAACACATTCTTTTTTTAAGAGTGAAAGAAACCTTCTCAGCTCTTTTACCCTCATATCTCATTACCTAGAACCTGAATACTTTCCCATACTTAAACAGTTACTGGCATGATTCACCCTGGAAGCTATGGCAGAGGTCTAATTCCCTTAAGCATCTATCCAGCGGAAGGAAGGTAAATAAAACGAAGGTTCTAATAGAAAGGAGGATGGGAATCAGTAGTCACAGGAATGACAACTCATAGTAACTTCCACATCCCAAACTTCTCTTCCTACAATAGAAAATGCTCTTGCCAAACTCAATGCAATTCCAGATACTCTTGGGCTACCAAAATATAGCTGAGTAAGAATAAGTCCATATGCACGTAGAGATCAGTTATCTCACATGTTGTATCAGGAAGACCGTGTACATGTATGCTTTGAGAGATAAGGTGAGGAAGGTAGGTTGGAGATAGACTCTGAAGAGGAAATCAGTCTTTATGTCGTTGTACTAAAGCAACATGACCGAGAAACTGACAGCACTGGCTTCCCATCAGGGCTGCTCATTACTTGTGTAGCCCTGGATATGTTGTGTGAGTCTTGTGATCTTCAGTTTTCTCATCTGCAAAGCAGATATCATAAAAGTAGCTCCCAGCACAAAATGCATGTGGCTACTAAATGAAAATATATATATATATGAAGCACTGTCTAACACTCTGGTGGGCATTCAATTAACATTAGGTTATACTATTAGATATTGGATGGCAATAAGTAGCCATTGAAAATGTTTAAGCAGGTAGAAGAGTGGATTCCACACTCTGCTTCATATTAGAATCACCTGGGGAGGTTTTAAGACTACTGATGCCCTGCCACACTCCATTCCAATCAAATCAGAATGCCCTGGGGTGGGAGTCAAGTAGCAGTTTTTTTAAAAGTTCTCCAGGTGACTCCAATGAGCAGTAAAGTTTGGGAACTGTGAGTGGCTTGATCAAAGCAGTATTTCAGTCCTGAAGGATAATTTCCCCTTGCTTGGGTTATTGAGACAATTAAAAGCACAGCTTTGAGTCACCTCACAACTGCTACCCTTCCCATTGCACACTGAGAATTTTAGTAATGACCTCAGGCCACACACACAACAATGGAACAGAAGATAAAGGTGTAAGTCAAAGGAATTTTGTCTGAATTGTCTCTTCACCATTGGGAGCAGTATTCAAAGATGGGCTGTTCAAGAAAACACTTTCCCTTAATAACTCATCTCTAAAGGAATTGTCTCATATGTAAAATAAAGAGGATGGACTAGAACCTCTCTAAGGTAATCTCCTTCCAGCTCTGACATTCTTCAAATTAATTTCTTTTGATAATCTAATTTCACACTCACCATGTGCTCTGCAGTGCCACCACCATGCCCAATACCCTGGATCCACGTTTATATCTACACAAGTGTGCGAGTGCGTGTGTTTGCATTCTCACCTATACTGTGTAACTACTTAACACTATCAAGTATGCTTTACCCATGCTATACTTTTAGAATTTTTAACTGTTAATTCGGTTTCTTAATAAGACAGGGATCTGCCTGCAGGAAGATGCAAGACAAAGAAATCACTCATTGACCCAGGTTCACCAGCCACTACTATGACAGTCTGGCTATTTCCTATTGATAAGCCTCTGTCCAGAGTTAGTCACTTGCAAACAGAAGAATCTCTGCATTCGTGATTTTTAAATGCAGCTTCTTAATCCAATAGCATTGTGACTGTACAAGTTTCATCCCCATTAAAATGGGGACCATAACATTAGCTTTCAACACTGTAAAGAGGGTTGGATAAGCTGAGTCATGTAAGTTTGCAGCACAATGGTAGGCATATGATAAGGGCTCAACAAATATTGGTTGTTTTTATAGTTGTCCTTCCATCCGGTTACCTGTGTATAAAATAGGAAGAATGATTCCTGTGTCTGCATTTTTTTGAGAATTTAGTAACAAGAGGTATGCACAGTGACTTGAGCAGTACCTGGCCCATCACAGACACTGGTGAAATTTTGCTTTCTGTTTCTTACTCAGATGCACTTTCTTCAGTAGATATTTCCACTGATAAAATATTTGGTCCTAGAGGCTGGCTGTGGTGGCTCACATCTGTAATTCCAGCACTTTAGGAAGCCAAGGTGGGCTAATCACCTGAGGTCAAGGGCTCAAGACCAGCCTCGCCAATATGGTGAAACCCTGTCTCTACTAAAAATACAGAAATCAGCTGAGTGTGGTGGTATGCACCTGTAATCCTAGCTACATGGGAGGTCGAGGCAGGAGAATCACTTGAACCCAGGAGGGCGGAGGTTGCAGTGAGCTGAGATCGTGCCACTGCACTCCAGCCTGGGTGACAGAGCGACACTCTGTCTCAAAAAAAAAAAAAAAAAAATTGTTTCTAGAATATCTTGTTCCATAAAAGGAAAGACTATTGTGCTTACTACTTTATCTCCAACGTTTGGCACAATGTCTAATTACAGTAATAGGTACTTCGTAAATATTTGTGGGAAAAAATGAAAGAATTTTTTTTAAAAAAGACAAAATATTGGCCATACCACAGAGATACAGCAACAATAAACACCGAAGAAAGACGTTTCCATCCTTATTTTCCTTTAATTGCAGAGAACATACAGCTATCCAGAAGAGAACGTCCCCAAATACACTTTAAATGCCCAAGTTAAGCCTACTTCTCTACTGGAAGATAAGGATTTGGCAGCATTCACCTCAAGATTTCCCACTCATAAAACATCATCCTTGACACAGAATCCCAGCTAAGCTCTATGTTCCTCCACTTCTACTTTCTGTGTCTCCCGTCCTCCTGTAATGTAACTTCACACTTTCCAGCACGTTTAGGACCCAAGTCTAAGGCTATTTTGGCACTTACTTAAAAGATAGATTGCCCTTGACTTGGTAAATGTCAATAGTTCTGAAAACAGCCATTAAGGCTGGGTAGGAAAACCTTCCCAGTGCGAAGATTCACAGGCGATAGCCTGTAATGGACGATCTGAAGCCAGGACTGGCTATCATTTCAGTGGAAATGCTTACCTGGGGCCTGTGCTGAGGCAATCATGGAAGGGGAGTATGTGTGCTCATGTGACTGCGGGCAGGGAGAGTGGTGGGGGGTTCTGATAGGCAGGTTTTTCTAGTTAATCCTTGAGGACAATTTAGTGAGGTGCAAACAAAACCAATAGTTGGTCATTTTCAAATTTTCCAACACACTGTTACAGATTAATGGGCTGAAAAACGCCCACTTGAAATGTTTGACTTATATACAGAAAATGCTCGCTTAATATCTGACACTGGACTTTCTTCACATACTGACAGCTAGGACGGTTCAACGAACCACATATTACATTTTTAAAAACGCACCTTAGCATTTATCGCTCTGTGGTCCTTTAGACTTAAGGGTTTTCCAAAGCAGGATTTTTTTCCCCATTCAAAAATCTAGTAAATAGGGATCTGTCTCCAAAACAACAAAGCAATCTTAACAATAGCTATTCAAACAAGGTTGCTGTAATTCTCTGCTTATTGCACCAAGAAAAATGCTCTGAACTTAATAAATCATGTTTTCCTTTCAGAAAATTCTAGATAACTCACTGACGTTTTTGAATACACTGTTTGGAAGGTGCCTTCTGATTCAGGCTAACTAGACTGTCTTCTAATGAAATTTCAGACAAGATTGAACTCCCGATTCCATACTTAGCAAACATTTGGGGTCACAGCATTTGAATGCTGGTATAATAGTACAAAAATAAGGCCTATGAGATAAAGCAGCTGGCTATACAACAATTCAACAAGCTACACAAAACTGAAATTAAACAATTTATGACTTGAATTACTTTTGCCTTTTATTCCCTGCCTCGTGTAAGAAGGACCAATAGGCTAATCTGTTATCATGAACACACATGTTCACAAACACATAAATACAAACATGAGCCACTCTTTTCTAAAATATTACTTGGTGCAGTTTTTTTTTTTTTTTTTTTTTTTCAAATCTCATATTATCTTGTACGCAAAAGCCATTTCCCTATTGAGCCAGATAAGGCTAGCTTCACCATGCCTGGCTTTAAGGATGTGGAGGACGAGCAGAGAAACAAAACAGATCTTCCTGGCTTTGCCTTTCAAGAGGTTAGATCCTGCAGGGAAAATAAAATGTCACGGCGGAGACAATGGTTTTGAGAACACACATGATGAGTCAGAGCAAGACTTTGCACCTCCCATGATAAATGATGATTCCCTAGGTAATGGAGGATATAGGGAGAAGGAAGAGTTGAGGCCCAAAGCGGGCCTGAGCCAATCAGACTGAGCTTCAGGGACAGGAGGAAAACACTCCCACATGGATAAGAGAATATTTTCTTCATGTTGTAACAATACATGTTTCTCTGTTTACGAAAACCAAATTCTAGACCTAAACAAACCATTTCGGAAGATATCTGATATCACAGGCAATTTTTTCTAGCCCTCAAACTAGATGGGCTTGTCTTTGGATTTGCAGGGCCAGGAAACAAAGAAAACAGAAAGGTAATGTAAGCCAGGGTCCTTGGGTTTCCCAGTACACACTGTGAGAAAGTACCCACCTGTAACTGATACACCTTGAGTTCTTGTTTCAGAAAAGTTCCAGGAATAAGTCCACCTCCAGCAAAACAAAAAAGCGGGTTGGACCCTCAGATGCCTCAGTTGGAGATGAGGTTTGGCAAACTCCCCTCATTCCCATCCTAAAAATCCCACCGAAGGAGGAGCTTATTCACCATTGTCCATACATGCACCCTGTCTAGAAGCATGATCAGCAACTGCATCTGCACTGCCTTCTCCACCTTTATGTACAATGAATCAGCTAACTAGCCCAATAAAAGCCCTGTTTTCACCTTTGCTCAGGGAGTCACCACTTTGGGAACTATTCCTGGTGTCCTCACTTGTTGCAAGTAATAAAATCCCCCTATTAAATCCTCTTTGGTTGTGGTCATTGGACTGTCACCTGCCAGGCAATCAAACCCACCCGCCTTGTGGATAACGGTAACTTAGACACTGAGGGAGTCCCTTAGAATGTTCCTGCACTTTGTCTCCAATAATACGTCTCATTTGTCCTGACTAACAAAGTCTGAAGACAATATAAACTCACTGAATTTGGATACTTCTTAGTGGGACAGTTGAACTGATGGGGAATGAAATAATGAATTGGTTATTTTCAGTATTTCTTATTGTTTCTTATATTTTGGAGAATTTAGTACAATAGTTAAAAGTCTAGAATTCTAGGTTAGTCCTGAGTTTAAATTGTTGCTCTTCTGCTAATTGTATGACCTTAGGTAAGTCATTTGATGATTTAGAATCGGGTTTCCCATCTGTAAAATGATGACACTACCTTTGTTATGAGGATCACATGAGAGAAAATATTAAGTTCACAATGCCAAGCACATATGTGCTGAATGGATGACAGCTACCCTCTGTGGCTGTGGCAGTTATGATTCTCATCAAAATGAGAATCATACTCATTTTACTTTAGAATCAATAAAATTGCAAATTAATGTGTCAGCTTAGTCAAGTCAGAGCAGAAAACGTGGCTGAAAAAGCAGAAGTTGAGAAGCACAGATCACCAGTCTTTCATCTCAAAGTTAAATTCAGCCCAAAGTTTAATTTCTTGCAGACTTTCTTGTTGTGGGCAATGTGGCAGGAACAGAAAATGAATAACTCATGTTATCTGTCCTCAGGAGTTCACACTGATGTGGGAAGGTGAGACACCCACATACAGCATTGAAATAACTTTGTGCATGTCTGTGCCAAAGGGAGAGCTATTTAAAAATATTAATAAATAAATGAACACGGAACCGAGAAGAAGAAAGAATCAGTATAAGCTGGAGTGCTGTGAGAAGACAAGTATAGCCATGAGTGTGTTATAGATATTCCCAATGTGGAGGAGCAGGACAACACAGAGCAAGACAGATTTCTGGGACTCTGGGAAAACTGGCCTGGGTGGTAGACTCAAGCTGAGAAATGGAGTGAAGATGTGTGTCCCACCCATATCCTCATGGTGCCTACCACTGCCATGCAAGCAGGCTGACTTTCAACTGCCAGCCTCTGTGATTCAGTGCCAGAGACTTTTCTCTAGCCATAACAGCAGGGCAAAAATGCTAGATTAATGCTCACCCCCAAGAAGCTCTCAACCAATGGGAGTTGATGGATAAATATTCCAGTTCTCTCTCACTGCTCTACCCCCCAAGATGTCCCCAGCAGGATTAGGTTCTAGTGTGCTATAGATAAAACATCCCTAAATGGCTCCTTTCCCTGTTCTTTCTCACTCCTCCACACCCCAATGGTAGTTACTTGGGATCATTTCCTAAATAAACACTTGTTTTTAAACCCTTGTATCAGGTCAAACCAAGACTTGGAAGACAATGGGATTCCGTTCCACGTGAATTTCTTGAGCACTTTCCACAGGCCCACACTAGGCTACCCACTGCAGATTCAGAGATGAATCAGCGGTGTTTCCTGACCACACAGGATTTACAGTCTCGTTAGGAATGTGAAAGCGTTGAAAATGAGTTGTATTGAGGTCACCTAGATCATAAATTTCTTAGGGACAGTATCATGCTTGATTTCTTATTATGGCTTCCTCAGGAATGAGTACAATTTCCACCAGAATGTACTTGCTCAACTATTTACTGAATAAATAAAAAGCATGATAATGACAGTACAATGTACTTTTAAATGTTCTACAGACTTTTACAGAGCTAAGTACTTTAAAAAAATAAACACATTTATTCTCCCACTAAAACACTTTAGATAGAAATCACTATGCCTACTGAAAAATTAAGAAGCTGAGGTTCAGAGAAGTTGTGTCACTAGCTAGGAAGTCACCAAGCTGAGATCTGTTACAATGCTATTAGAGTCTAAATTTAGCAACCACAATAGCTATATCATCCTGGCCTTCTCTGCCCTGTAGCCAGGTAAGCAGGTTGTAATTAGGGAGAAATTCAGGAAGAAAAGCTTCTAGAAGCTCATGCTGTGGTGCAACAAAAATGTGACTATTAAGCTCTTTAAACATCTCCTGGATGCTAACAGTTGGGATATCTGTCTCCTTAGTTGTAAGCGTAACTTTCCTAAGATAGCAGCAGCTGCATCCAGTAAAGGAGGCACTCATTTTTTTAAAAATTATACTTTAAGTTCTAGGGTACATGTGCACAAAGCACAGGTTTGTTACATAGGTATACATGTGCCATGCTGGTTTGCTCCACCCATCAACTCGTCATTTCCATTAGGTATTTCTCCTAATGCTATCCCTCCTCCAGATATCCCCCTCACCCCCCGCCCCGGTGACAGGCCCCAGTGTGTGATGTTCCCTGTCCTGTGCCCAAGTGTTCTCATTGTTCAATTCCCACCTATGAGTGAGAACAAGGAGGCGCTCATTTCTTTACTGCAATTTGTGGATGACAAAAGGGAGTCCCAGAGGGATTATGTGATATGCACATTGTCACGATTGTTCCTTTCATGCCAGTCCTCTAACAAGCTGAAGCAACTCCTTCAGATAAGAATGGCCCATTGCAGCTCCTGGGCCCTAGGACTGAAGCAAAGATGGGAGAATTCAGCCTATGCACCATGAACAGTGCTTCAAAAACTTTCTAGAGTGAAGGACCAGTTCACAATTTTATAGAAAAGCAGTCTATGTTTTTTAAATAAATTGTATTGTGTATGTTTAAAGTATACAACATGATGTTATGAGATACATATATGTACTAAAATGATTATAGTGGAACAAATTAACATATCCATTATTTCAGACAGATACTCATTTTTACCCCTACGGCAACAGCCCCTTTAATCTTCTCATTTAGCAAAAATAGTGACTACAATACACCATTATTGACTAGAGTCCTCATGTTACACATTAGCTCTTTCTAAGTGTTCATCCTATACATCTGCTACCTTGTATTCTTTGACTTACATCTTTCTGTTTCTTCCCCTCCCCCACATTCTGGAAACTACTGTTTTATTCTCTTTGTGTGGTTTGACTTTTTTTTTTTTTTTTTTTTTTTAAGATTCCACTAAGTGAGATCCGGCAATATTTTTCTCTCTATGTCTAGCTTATTTCACAAATTTTTAAATGTCCAATTTATAGCAGACCAATACTTCTGTAAACACACAAAAATATGAATTACTAGATGTCACAGCAAGGGCAAATTGCTCTACAAATGCCTAAATGCTCTCGATTTCTATACTTATCTTGACATGGGCCAGTGGTACAACAGTTTGTGGTTTGGCCCTGGGCCTCTGACCACTGACATGCTGAGCAGCACAATACAGGGAGCAGGAAAGACAGAATACACATGAGACAGCATACAATTCTCAGTTCTGCAAGAAGCAGCCTGATGGCCCTCCCCTGTCCTTCAGAAACAATGCACCTCTCAGAATTGCTTCCCTGTGCCAACTCTGACTCCCCCCACACACTCACCTGGGTCTCAATGCCCTCAAACTGTCTCTTGCACACCCAGAATTCTTCCTTAAAGTTCCCTGCACCTACATCTCCCCTTATCACTTTCAAGGAGATTTATCCTGTAGCCCACCTCAGCTAGTATTTCTTCTCCGCTAGAATAGAACAGAAGTCAATCTTAGAGATAAATGTAATAATCTCCAGCCTATAAAACATTAGTTTTCAAAGTAGAGTGCTTACAGCCTTTGTAATATGGCAAGCAAATATAACTCTGTTTATATATATATATATATATATATATATATATATATATCCTTTGTCTACCCTTTTAAAATTTCTGTTTTTGAGGTATCATTATAACACACTTACTATATCAGTATTGTACAAAAATAAACAGATATATGACAGGGTGCCAGGTTTTTTTTGTTTTTTTTTTTTTTTTAGGAAAAACGTTGTGGTGTTTTTTTTTCAGCTTTGATGTATCTAAGACTAATTGGACTACCTTGTTTAAAATGCAAACTCGGTCAGGCATGGTGGCTCATACCTGTAATCCCAGCAGTTTGGGAAGCCAAGCCCAGTGGATCACTTGAGGTCAGGAGTTTGAGACCAGCCTGGTAAACATGGTAAAAACCCATCTCTGCTAAAAATACAAAAATTAGGTAGGCATGATGGCGTGCACCTGTAGTCCCAGCTACTCGAGAGGCTGAGGTAGGAGAATCACTTGGGCCTGGGAGGCAGAGGTTACAGTGAACCAAGATTGCACCATTGCACTCCAGCCTGGGTGACAGAGCAAAACTCTCTCTCTCAAAAAAAAAAAAAAAAAAAAAAAAAAGGAAGAAGAAGTTTCAAGAATCCTATAGATTCTGGTTTGTTTGGTCTTCAGTGGGGCCCTGGAATACGTATTTTTAATAACCACCTCTCCCCACCCAAATGATTTTGTTGCAATTGTCCCAGGACCACTCTCTGCACATAAAAAGGCAAATCATTTTGTTACAAGAAATTCATATAATCTTTGTGAGATTTTATGTGGTGATAATTCATGAGTGAGAATGGGGTGCTGATATTTCTTTAAACAGTGACATTTTAAAGTAATTAATTCCTACACTTGAAAACAAGGTCACTGTCTCCAAAACTCAATGCTCATTAAGATTCTAAAACTAGAAATTAAGGGAGAGAAAGTCATTTATTCTGGAAAACGCAGACATCAAAGGGAACATGCTGTTCTTTTTGGATGAGTCCAAATGAATGTCATGCTGACCTGCAGAGAAACTGTTAAAATGTGATATAAGAACTTGAGACTGGGCACCTGTAATCCCAGCACTTTGGAGGCCGAGGTGGGCAGATCACGAGGTCAGGAGATCAAGACCATTCTGGCCAACATGGTGAAACCCCTTCTCTACTAAAAATATTTTTTTAAAATTAGCTGGGTGTGATGGCACACACCTATAATCCCAGCTACTTGGGAGGTTGAGGCAGGAGAATCACTTGAACCTGGGAGGCGGAGATTGCAGTGAGCCGAGATTGCACCACTGTACTCCAGACTGGTGACAGAGTGATATTCTGTCTCAAAAAAAAAAAAAAAAAAAAAATTGTTTCTAGAATAT
>NW_012114711.1:9078080-9092682 GCF_000951035.1 Colobus angolensis palliatus | reverse complement strand
AAAAAAAAAAAAAAAACTTGAAGCATATTTTGAAACATTTGGAGTTCATATTTGGAAACTAGGCCATCTTGGGCATTTCCAAGTTGGCAAACGGATCTATTTTCCAGAAGAGACCATGTATTGGAAAGCCTTGGCTTTGGTAACGGAAGCTAGAGGAAATTGAGCTAATAGGCTTGGTATGATTTTCTGAGAGTATAGCAGCAGGTAAGAGTTCAGGCTGCAGTTAGTGAAAGGGAGGTCTAACAAGGAGTGACAGACAGGATAGTCAGGGAAACATGTTCCTATAACAGACAGCAGGGATACAATCATTAGATCAAGGTTTGGAGACATGAATGGACTCCACTGGATTGATGGAGTACAAGGCAATTTCTCCATACTGAGTTCATGGTATGCTCAACAGACTATCAAGGCAGAGACCCTGGAGCGGCAAAGAAATGTTATAAACAGAAACCAGGTCACAAACATGGCAGAATCTAAGTAGCCTGATTTGGAAAATTCAATCAGACAAGACAAAAAGGAAATTATCTTGGTGCAAGTGAACTAAGATCCCATGAAAAGTCCTTTATAAAGGAAAAGGTGTATTCTGTATTCCACAGTGGCCTAGGTCTTACCTATGGGAGGTAATGTCATTGTCTCATCATCACATATGTGCCTGGCACAGTGCTATGTGCTACACTCTAGTAAAATCCCAGAAAAGTCCCTGTCTCTGACCATTTGGGACATTCATTGTAATGGAGAGAGATACTTAATTAAATAATCACATAAATGAATGTAAAACGTCAAATATATATGTCCTACAAAGTACTTTTCTAGAAGAGTGGATAAAAGTGTGTGTATGGGAGAGGGTGGATGATACTAGTGAGGGTTCTCCAGAGATCTATTATAAGGAATTGGTTCATCCAACTAAGGAGGCTGAGAAGTTCTGGGTTCTGCCATCCTCAAGCTGGAGATCCAGGAGAGCCAATGTGTAGTAGTACCCATCTGAGTCCCAAAGTCTGAGAACAAAGAGAGTCAATGATGTAAGTAAGTTCCAGTCTAAAAACTGGCAGGCTCAAGACCCAAGAAAAGCCAGTGTGTTAGTCAAAGTCCTAAGAAGAGATGAAACCAAACGTCCCAGCTCAAACAGGAGGCTTGGCTCTCACTCAGCCATTATGTTCTATTCAGGTCTACAATTGACTGGGTTAGACCCACCCACATTAGGAAATGCCAGATCTGCTTTGCTCAGTTTACTGATTCAACTGTTAATCTCATCCAGAAACAACCTCACAGACACACCCAAAATAATGTTTGACTAAATACCAGGGCACCCCAAGGCCCAGTCAAGTTTACACATAAAACTAACCAGGGTACTAAACAGGCAATTGATGATGATGACTAAGTTACAATCTGAAGGGTGAATAGGAGTAAACTAGGTGAAGATGGGAGAGAGAAAAACGCATTCTAGGCAGAGGGATCAGCATTTACAAAGCATCTGTGGTAGAAAGTTTGTGTGGATAGAATATGGAGGACAACAAGATGCCCAGTGAACCATGTGGCTGGAGAGACTGGTCTGTTAAATGTATTCTAAGTAAAATGGAAAGCCTTGGAAATGCTTTAAAAAAAGAAAATGACAAGAGAGAATTTGAGATTTGAAAGTGTCCCTCCGGATCTAGTTGCTGAGAACAGCTTGGAGAAAGGCACAGATGGATGAGAGTAATCAGAAGGCTGTTAGAGTAGTCTTGATGAGGGATGATGGTGGCTTGCACTAAGAAGGTGGCAGCAAACAAAGCTGTAAGATGAAACTGAAGGATAAACAGACCTTGCCACAAGAAAGGAGGCTATCAGAGCAGAAAACCAAGAACATTATATTAAATGCTGTCTCTACACCCATTTTTTAATCTAAAACATATCCTTCTCAATACAGTCTGGGCACACATAGAATACATTAATTAATGAATGGAAATATAGACACTGCCGTGGAGCAGATCCTATTCCTAGCAGAAGTGAAGTGCCACTGGCTGCATTATCCAAATATTTCAGGGCAACCTAAAAAATGTTTTGTCAGAAAAAAAAAATATTTTTGCTGAGTTAAAATTCTTTTTGCTGAGTTAAGTTTCTCAGATGTCTGGGGATTCTGGATTGCACCAAAGGAATTCTTTCAAGTAGTTACTCTCAGTGTCCTACAGTAGACAAGGGAGAGAGCCAAGAAGTGGAAACACAACAATTAACCATGGCTCTCACATTAAAAAGTGAAGCGATGCTGTATAACAGATAGTCGTCATAATAGAAATCCACACAGGCTCAGTGTGGGTCATCTCCATTTGACCTGAATTTCCCATAGAGATTATCTCCTTTATTAAAGTCAATGACAGCTCATCCTCAGTTTGCTTTAGTGATTTCCCCCAGCCGACTGTCCTACGAGGCATCCTGGTTGAGCTTGTATCCTTAAAGCACTGATGTCAGTCAGGTTGGACATCCCAGGCCCATGAAGCTTAAGCCCATGAAGCAAACTCCCTTCATGAACTCTTTGTCTCAGAAGACATCAAAGTAAATAAGTGATCCATTATTTGATCTAATCTAAAACTTGCAAATTTCTCAGACATTAACCCAGTCCATCAATGATACATACATTTGGAAAAGAACATTTCTGATTGCATTCTCATTCATTCATTCAACAAATAGTGTGTGATGGACATTTTGTGCCAGCTAAGCATGGTATAGGAGTGCCCACATGGAGACAAAGTGAAACAAGATATCTGAACAATTACAAAATGAGAAATTCAGATGCTGACGTAAATAGCAAAGATAGATCTCAAGAAAAACCCTATGGGACTTTCCCTAATGAACAGATCTAGCACTTTATGGTTTGGTATAATTGCTCAACCCTTAACCTTACAGGGGAGATACTATGTTTAAGTCAAAAGAAAAGTCATAATGACACAGAAACCACCAAGAAGGCAATGGATCAACATCTTGAGTCATACACTTACTCATTTATTCACCAAAAACATATTAAATACCTACTATATGTCGACTGTTGTATCATAGGATGAATTTTGAACAAAACAGTCATGGTTGAGGTGAAAAAGCCAAACAATAAATAAATTAGCCCACGGATAACCATAAAAACCACAATGGTGTTTAAGCACAATGAGTAAAAAGTGAAGGGTGCCCCAGCAGATGACAGGGGTCAGCTGGGAAGGGCAGATAAATAGGAAGATAAGTAGCAAAGAGGTGCAGGAGGTAACAGGAATGGGCATTCCAATCAGAGGGCACAGCACACATAGACCCTAAGGAGAGAAAGCGTTTGGGGTGATAGAGAACAGGGGAAGGTCCAGACAGCTGAAGTATAGTCAGAAAGACAAGGCAGTCATGTGGTGAAGCTGCAGACAGGTAGGAACTAGCCTGTAAACCCTGCAGAAAAGGCTATAGATTTTGAATTTGTATGGGGAGAACAACCTCGTTATAATAGTTTACATAGTTTCTAAAACACTATGTATATATTTCTGGCGGTTATCCAGTAAAATCTCATTTAAAAAGGGAAACAGAACATTTTCAGACATTCCAATTTGAATAAATAAGTTATACTACTTGAGTAATTACATTTTATAATTTGCTAATGGGAAAATAAATTAGAAATAGAATAAAATGCTATTGGTTATTTTCTTTCTATTGTCCTGCCCCATTGCCTCCTACAAATGCAGGGCTGGAGATCAGCCAGTCTGAAAATTTGAATAGCCCTGTTTATAGCAGAGTTCAAGCTCATCTATATCACGTTTTTGCCTTTAGGAGATGAGGGCCAGAGTGTTCCTGAAAGTGAATAAAATAAGCTTTATAAAGGACAGCTATATATTTATCTAAGTTAAAAACAAAAAAAGTTGAGGCACACGTCCCTTCAAATTTCTGATAGATAAAGTGAAAACAGTTCTACTTATGTACCATTTTCATCCTAATAACTGAGCATTTCTAATGGAGAATAGATTTGAAAGAGTAAACATTGTAATCTATTGATCTATCAGATGACTTTTTTCCCCTCCAGTTTGATATGCATTATAGTTCTTCTTCAAATACTTTAAAAATACTGGAAACAGACTGCCTGCATCTATATTAACGGGACAAAATTTGCACTTACTGCTTGTAGAGAACATTCACACATTTTAAGTTGGCCAAAAAGAGGAAATAATTGTGTTTTCCATTAAGCTTGTTTGTGGGAAAATAGCAAACTCTTGGCCTCAAAACTGCTTTCATCTCTACCAACAAACCTTACCCTTGCCAAATTGTTTCACAATAATTACAGCTTTTCCAATGGTTTTTCAACAACACTCAAAGATCCATTTTCTTATGAGTACACATTCATATTACAATACTTGAAAAACAATGTTAGTTGGGATGGGTCTATATGCAAACAAGCCTGTGGTATAAATTTAGCATTAATTTTCTTTTATCCACAGAAAGCAGACTGCCATCTTCATTAAATTCTTATATGCATAGTTGTCTGAGTCCACTGGATTGGGACCATTATCTTATAATAAACACATCTGTCCTGTGTACTGCTACATAATTAAAGAGTGACTTCTCCTAGCCACAGCACCCATGAGACACTTAGCTTAAGTTGTTGGTACCCTGCACACATTCCCTTAACACTCACCCTCTCCAAACTTATGGACTACCTCTGATTGCACGTGGCGACATGTCAAGCCTGAGTGTTTTCCTTGGCTGGTAGAAGGACCCCTCAGCCCTCACCTCAGGAGGATAGAAGATCTGGGAAGTTTCTGACCCAGAAATGGCCTCCAACACATGACACATAAGAGTTGATGGCTTCCTCGCCCTTCACATGGGACAACTCTGAGACACAATGTACACAGTCTGCCAAAGAACCCACAGCAATAACCTGCTTCTTAATCTGCCTTGAACTAGCTTTCCTTTTGTCCTTGCCTCACTTCTCCACTTCCCTACTGTTGCTTCCTGGGTTGCCTTGCAATTAAACTACTTGCTTTCATACCATTGTTTCAAATCCTTAGATTTGGGAGAATCCACCTATGCAAATACATTTTCCAAATGAGTTTCAAGTTGTCATTTTTTCTCCAAAACTATGTTTAGTATCTATGCAGAAAAATAATGACCTATAAATTTTCACAGGTGATGATCTCAAAGACATTAAATGACAAAATTTTTGGAGCATGCCAACAATGCATGTCAGATGCTGGGAATAAGATGGTGAATAAGGTACCCAACCACCACCTTTACCTAGATATAGTTTCAACCCTGTGATAATGAATCCTAGATTTCTTCTCTGAGGATTTCAGAAGTGAGGAAAGGTCTTGCATTTTACCTTCTAAAATTCCACTTCAAGGTCTCATACCCTTCTACGAAAGACACTAGACCAATGGTGATTATCTTTATTCTGTATCACAAACTCTGATCAAAAACTACTGATAGTCTTTCAGAAAAACTCACATATGTAGATGCATATAACATGGTGCATATAATTTCAGAGATCTCCCAGTCTTCTAAAACCCTATACATGGATAATTTTACAGGTGTTGGAACCGAGGCAAAAACCCGTGTCCTAGATCAGAGCTATCCAATGAAAATACGAGGAAAGACGTGCGTAATTTTAATTTTCTAGTAGTCACATTTTTTAAAAGCAAGGAGAAATAGGTAAAATTAAGCTTAATACTATATTTTACTTATCCCAATATATTCAAACTCATGATTTAAATATGTAATTAATGCCAAAAATACTAATAAACCACTTTACCTTATTTTTTCTTTCTGTCTTCAAAATCCAGTGTTATATGTGACACCTATAGCACTTCTCAACTGACGCTATCTACATTTCAAATTCTCAGTAGCCACCTACGCCTAGTGCTACAATACTGCACAGTGCAGCTATAAAGAAAGAAGCAATGGAAGTTTATTTTCCTAACCTTCCTCTTTTCCCTTTACAATCCCATTTGCCGTTTGAGCATCATCTCATTATACAATAATTCACAACTTTCCACCCCATCTCAAGGCAACAGTTATCTCATTGCCTGTCTTCACCCTGCTGTGAAATTCTTAGCTAGCTGTCATGTAAGCAAGAACTCAAAAACATACTCGTTGGGTTGATCTGTGCAGCAAACCACCAACACACACATTTACCTATGTAACAAACCTGCATATCCTGTACACATACTCCAGAACTTAAAAGTTGAAAGAAAGTAAAAAAGGGTTGGCATACCTGGTTGTCTAGTGGCTAGAAAAAAAAATTAAATAAAAGAAGGGAAAAAAAAAAGAGTTGACAAATTTTAGAGGAGAAACTGCAAGCAGGCTCTGCTCACACACCAACTCTGATCATTATCCTGTGATGTCCAGTGTTGAGAAGGATTCTGTGTCTACATTTGGACACAGTGAGAAAGAATGTCAGGATTAGTTAGCCATGTCCTTTACTGATATACAGATGGGGATAATATATGAGCTACATGTTCTCTGATAAGACGTATTCACGGTATATCAAATGTTTCTCAAATAACCCAAAGACGTTAGTCTTCAGTAAAGAAATTTCAGTCATGTGAACTTAATTATTAATATATGCTTAGATTTCTGTGGTCTGTTTTTAAGAAATTTGTAGACTGCAACAATTAAAATATATTTATATGAATATAGATACAGATAGTCCTCCAGAAGGAGAGTAAGCTAATTTATGACACAGACAAGAACAGAATTTTGGGAGGAAAAAAAAGAAAACAGAGCTAAAGAAAGGTCTATAGCCAAGTTTTTGAACTAGTAAGGATCAGCGATACCACTGGAAACTGTCTTCTGACTACCCCTTTGGGCAGCTATAATGTAGGGTTCATTTACCCACTCATTCTTTAATTTGATTCTCATGTAAACCACATAAAGTAGGTTGGAGAAGAGAAATTGTCCAACGGTCAAATGAAGATTCTGGAACAAGAAAATGAATAGTGTTCCCAGTTGTAGGAGTATTCACAAACCCTGGAACATTCTTTCCGATAGACTCTAACACTTCTCTTTCAGTATCTTTTCCAAAATGGTGGATACCCATCGTCTAAGGGAGGTTATCTTTTCTACCCTGGTTTATAATAAGTGTTTCGAGTTAGCAGTCCCTCAAATGGCTTTAGTTCCCAAGAGCAGAATTAGGTACTTAATTGGTTCTAATCATGGTAATTAAATCCATTTTTTTTCTCCTGCATGTGAAAGAGGATATTTTCAGGCACCCTCCTCTCCTGCCCCCATAGGCTGTCAATAAATGAATTTTCTGTTCTGCCCTGTTTTTAAGCCCTTTTTGTCAGGTTATGCCAATGAAAAACATAAGTGGAAAGAAACACTTAGGAGTTAAAGAACTAGAAATATTTGCTTCCTGCAAAGTTAACTATAGACCATTCAATGTAATAGAGAAGCAAGCACAGCCCAGATGTCAGCTGGGTTCACTCAGTCCTTTACAACTGAAATAAAATCAGTCAGGTTCTATCTATCTATTAAATAATGGGACATCCATCTACTCCCTAAAATGCTTTGGGGATTTGAGAGATGGTACATACATTTCTCATAATCATCACTGGCTGCAAATTCCTGATTCTAACGAATTATTCCAGTTTACAGATTTCTTAAATGCAGCATTTTTGCTCTAGGACTCTTTATAATAGACCCTACCTCCCAGTTTCACTTCCCCCAATTCTCCCAGCACGGGGCTACATGTATAGCAAAGGTTCAGAGCATCAAGCTAAAGAAGTGGTCGACATTGCAGCAAATAACTTAGAATGGAACAAAAGACATCCCTGTTAGGGGCAATACAGGATAAAATTCCATGGGAAATTTTGACCATCTGTATTTTTTGGCCTCATCTCTTCCGTCCTGCTTATCCCTTGCTATATGTTCCATCATGCAAGCACCCATAAATTTGTTATGTAGAACAGCTGAACCACTGTTTTTTTCAAGATCTCCTTTAATGATGAGCTAGCCCTTCAAAGTCCCCACCAAAACAACTGGTCTATTCTCTGTCTCTCTCACTAAACAATTGTCATTCCCTCCCCAAATATATTTTGCCAGCTCTGTTTAAGTAACAGAAAACTGTATTTATTTTCATTCTGCCTCTGGTCAGTTTTCTCAGAAGCAGACCCTGAGACAAGAATTTGTATACAAGTGATTTATTGAGGAAGGGCTCCCAGGAGACAGATTTTTTTTCTTTTCCCTGGGTGAAAGGGAGCAAAATTGTTCAGAGGCTATGTTTAGCCTGATTTCACAGGGAAACTCTGGAATATAAGCTATGGCTCAGAGCTGCCCCAAGTAGGCAGCAAGTGTGAGTCTTTTGCTAAGGGTCATTGTATTAGTCTGGGTTCTCCAGAGAAACAGGATAGATAGCCAGATAGATAGATAGATAGATAGATAGATAGGTAGATAGACAGATAATAGATTGATAGACAGATACAGATATGAAGATAGGTAACAGATTATATATTATATACAGAAATAATATTTATTATAAGGAATTGGCTCTTGTGGTTATAAAGATCAAAAAGTCCCCAAATCTGCAGTCAGTAAGCTGGAGACCCAGGGAAGCCAACGGTGAAGTTTTAGTCTGAGTCCAAGTTAAAACAGGAGAAAATAAATATCCTATCTGAATCATAGAGAGAGAATTCTCCCTTGCCCAGGCTTCTTGTTCTATTGAAGCCTCAAAGGATAGGATGAGGCCCATCCATCGTAGGGAGGGCAATCTGCTTTACTCCATCCACCAATTCAAATATTAACCTCATCTAGAAACAACCTCACAGACACTCCCAGAATAAATGTATAGCCAAATATCTGAGAACACTGTGGCCCAATCAGGTTGACATATAAAATTAACCATCTCAAGTCCACCCCTTATCAACTTGGCACCTATAGGCATATCCCTAAACCATACATAATCTCCAAATAAAGACAATAACAAGATCCTAATTATGCCTACCCTGATACAACTATCCTGTGTACAACTGAAAATACATTAAGCTCTTCCCCTAAGTCTGTCCTTAAGATGTTTACCTTCTCTTGATATCCCCAAACTTTAATATTATGACGTACAATTAACAATACCTATATAGTATGATATAAAGACAATACAGCTTATGTTATATAAGAGGAGAACAGAGAGGGAAGAAAGGTTTTCTCATATATGCATATATGTATGCACAGATACACACATGTATATCACACATATACACAAAAACATTAATAACAAAATAAGGAGGAAATACTAATGATAATTACAGTCCTCATTTCTTAACTGGTCACATGGTTGTAGCTGGTATTTATATTTACTTTCTTCCACCAGAAAATCTCTATTCCCTTTGCCTTCAGCACACATAAAATTAACCATCACTATCATCCAGGTACTTCTTGGGCATTTGTGAGTACAAGCTGGCTCAAGTACCCTGATGGAAGTTCTCCAAGGATAGGCCATGAAGGTTGGTTGTTAGAACCAAAATCATCTAGGAAAGGCATGCACAAACATGTTCAACAGGAGCTAGGTGAAGCACTATTTTTGACGACACCCTGCTTCCAACACATGTGTAAGCTGTTGAAATTTTCTTGGTATCTCTTTTCTCTAAGTTTTCAATATTCTACCATACAGGTACGCAGGTGCCACAATGTCCAGGCTTGTCCTTTCTGCTTTGTACTCTTCTCACCATCACCTTCCCTGGAAAAATTCACCCCGTTCAGGGTCACATAATTCTGGTAATTTGATGTGCCCTTTGCAACCGCTAGTGAATCTGATCTTGAAATCCATGGACCTGAATTTTAACATGTGATATTTCCCCGGTAACATCCATACTTTGATTAATGTTTATCCCAGAAAGTGTGTTTTAAGGAATTGACACTAAAATGGTATCAAAATGTAGACAATGTAACACAAAATAAGAGAAACACTTTGTACAGTTCTCCCATACGTGAACATCTTCAGTGGTTTCTTTGAAACAGTAAACACTTTCCACCCACATAGCTAAGCCCTTGGTAGAGGTAGCAAACGTAGTAATAAGAACTATTTGGACTATTAATATTTATCATGGCTTGCTATTTGCCAAGCACAAGCATCATGAAAAACAATTGGATCTCATCTATTCCACACAATGATCACCCTATGAGGTAAGCATTACTATCCCTATTTTATAGAAATTGAGGGTTTATAGAAACTGTGGTTTAGAAAATTTAAATAGCTCACCAAAAGGTAGAAGCTAAAAAATAGCAGAGCTAAGATTCAAAGTTTGTGATACATGAAACCAAAACTCTTGCTCTTCTCTACAATGCTATCTTGCCCCCAAGAGTTAACTGATACTACCCTAAAAGTCAAATCAATAACCCAACATGAGGGGTAAAGAAAGAAACAGGAGAATATTGGCACTATAAGGTCTTCATGAAAACCCTAATGGACAACTCTCATGTAAGCTTCTTAGTTACATATAAACGTGTGTGTGTGTGTTGTACACTGCTTTCTTAATTTCTCTGTCTCTCTCACACACATCCCTACTCTTCACTTTCATCTCATGGGAATACAAGATAAACTTAGGAAAAGGAGGTTCAACAGAAGCTTTCTAAGAACACTTCTTAACTTCCCAGTCCTCTATGCTGAGAGAAACTGAAACTGAAGAAAATAAGAAAACTGCATCCAACTTCTCCATATTTTGTTAAAAGTGTAATCAAAGAAAAACTATCTCTGCAAACTTATAGAAAACTGTGTGAGCAATTGCATGTTATAAATGCCCATCCACTATGTAATTTCTCAGAACCCAGAAGTTCAGAAAAATAAGTCCATAAATACTATACTGTGTAGAGGAATTGAGGTGTAATGTTTGTTGCTGCTGGGCAGTTGACAACTGCAGAAAGATACATAGACAATGAAAAATGATTTCCAGAGCCCTCTGAAGTGACACTCAAATGATAAATGTTTAATAAGAATCATATCAATGTTAAAGAAATTGATTATCACTGACTGACCTTTCAACTGCCCTGTTTTTAATAAATGCCTTAAATATTTCAAAGGGAGCATTACAATATATTTTATTTTGTGGCCTTTAATCCTTTTCGTGGAAAACCTTTCATTTTGATGAATGGCAAACAGAGAAAATATAGAACCTGATTCTGGGTATATTTTACTGACATCTCCATCTGCATGAACTCTGAGCCACAATTACCAGTGCTGTGAGATTGGAAGTTGTTGCTTATCCATTTGAGATCTTCACAGTGATTAAGAAAAAAGAAAGACTAACAATTTTTTTCATTTCTATTGAGACTTCATGGTTTGAGAGATCTAGAAACAACAGTTGAAACTAAAGTTCTCCTATATGGGCAAACCATTATTATTTCTTAAGGTTAATCAGGCCACTCGTAACTAATATTTTCCCTCTAGAAGGAAAATGTACCTTAATACTGCAAACACTAAAGTGGAGTTATGTAGTCATGTTCCTTAGTCTTAGGTGGAATTTGAAGACCACAAAAAGTCTGAATAGGGGTGTGTGTTGGGGGATGGAGGAACAGGTAAAGAAGAAAGTAGGTTTAGATCTTCTGGTATTTTAACAAACATAAGTTTGAGTTTTCCCAAGCTCTGTATTCAAAGTTTGTTTTTCCCAAGCTCTGTATTCAACTGTGTTCCAGGTACTCTAATTGCATAACAAACTATTGTCAAACGTCGTGTTATAAAGTAACTACTTATTATGTTCATGACTTCTGCAAATCAGGAACTCAGGACACAGCAGGCATGATTGTCTCTGCTCCAGATTACTGTACCTTAATGGAAGATGTGAAGGCTGAGAGACAGGAGGCAAGATATTTTTCTGTAAAGAGCCAGAGAGTAAGTATTCTTGGCTTTGCAGGGCATAGTCTCTGCCATGACTACCCATTTCTGCTATTTCATATGTAAATGAATGAACATGAGTATGTGGCAATAAAACTTTATTTATGAAAACAAGCAGCTGGCTGGATGTGGCTCCCTGGAACCCTGAATGCTCATTTGCCTGCATGTCAGGAGGTTAATGAGAGCTGTCACTGGCAGCAGGGGCTGGGGGGGTCTCAGTTCTGTGTGTGGACAATTCCATGTTGGCTCACTGTAAGGTCTTCATGAAAACTCTAATAGACAACTAATATGTAAGCTTCTTAGTTACATAAAAATGTGTGTGTATGTGTATGGTACACTGCTTTCTTTATTTCTCTTTCTCTCACACACATATCCCTACTCTTCACTTTCATCTCATGGGAATAAAAGATAAACTTAGATAGGAAAGGCAGGTTCAACAGAAGCTTTCTAAGAACACTCCTTAACTCCCCAGTCCTCTATGCTAACAGAAACTGAAGAAAATTAGAAAACTACTTCATATTTTACATTTGAGATAGTTTGGGTTTCCTATCATCATAGAGCCTGGGATCCAAGGATATGAGTCCTAAAAGAGAGAGAAAGAAAGAGAGCATCAAATGGAAGTTATACGACCTAGTCTCCAATATCAGGCAGCATGACTTCTATCACATTCTATTCATTGAGGCAGTCACTAAGTCCAACCTAGGTTCAAATAGACAGGGAAGAGACTGTCTCTCACTGGGAAGTAACAAGGTTCCAGAAATCCTTGTGGATTGGAAATATTGATCTGGCTATCCTTGGAAAGTACAGCTTTACACTCTCTTACTCAAAACAACAACGCATTTTTAATGAGATACTTGCCAAGTCCCATAGTAGACACCAGGTAAATAAAAGTTAGTATCTGCCTCAGAAAAGATCACAACAGGGCAAAAAGACAGCTTTGCAAAGAGATTTTCAAAGATAATATATTACAGAGATATGAACCAAAAAACAAAACATGGGGGAAAGACAAATAAATGCTACCAACATAGATTTAAGATGTAACATTTATGCTAGGTCTGTAAGAGATGTCAGCAAACTATAGCCCATAGTCCCATCTGATTCGCCGCTTACTCTTGTTAAATAAAGTTTTATTGGAACACAGCACACACATTTGTTATGCGCTTTCTATGGCTGCTTTTGCATTACAACAACAGAGGTGAGTAGTTGCAACAGAGACTGTCCCACAAAGCCAAAAATGTTTCCTATCTGTCACATTACTCAGGAAGTTTGCCAACCCCAAGTGGTCTAAAGAAGAAGTTTGTCAGGAAACTGAGGGGAAGGGAAAGAGGGAAAAGCTTTTACAAATGTGGAAAGTCACCAACAGGCCTGGGTCTGACTCAGTCTATTGACTCTATTAACCAAGAACTGTGCAAGTTTTTCCTTCTTCAGGACAATGTTCATATATTTTACTTATGCAGGAGCAATGAACACTTATCGGCTTGTGGGCTAGCCTTCATCCGTGTACAGAAAAGGATTCAGAGACTCACAGGAACAAGGAAGAGGGGAGGGGAAAGGAGGGAGGGGAGGGAGAAAACATATCTGTTAGACACTTGCATCTTGGATTTTGTCTTCCTTCCAAAAAGCAAAAATGGTTTTGCTGACTTCGGCAAGAACCAAATCACATTTTCCCCTATCTTTTCATTCCCCTTGTTTCTTGTTATTTTTTTTCTCTCCCCAAACCCCACCCCCCCACAAAAAAAACAGAAAGATATTTTTACAGATAGCATGAGTTCTGGAATCAGAATGGACAGGTATAAATCCCATCTCTACTACATACTATGGTATAATCTCGGGTGAGCAATTCACTAAATTTTTCTATGCCTCAATTTCTTCCTCTCTGAAGGTATAATATTAGTATATTATTTAGATATTAAACATTTAAGGCATAGTGCCTGGTTTTCAACAAGCATGAAATAAATGTAGCTTTTACCTCACTGCATTCTACCCCTTTCTCCCTGAGGACTACACAAAGTCTAGGAGAACAGAGATTTTGCCTTCTCATCAGGAAGTTAACCAGGCCGTCGGGTTATTAACTCAATAGATTCTTCCCTTATCCATTTACTAAAAAATCATGAGTTATCTCTTTAGTAAGCCTTGCCACTTTACAACCTGTGCTGCGCCCTCAGGTTCTCAATGGTGATAACCCCAATGGTGGTAACATCTGTTCTCTGAAAAGATGGAAAGTGCTTTAACATGAACTAGAGGCTCTGCCTCCTCTCCAAGCCCACCTTGGCCATCCTCATGGCTTCCCTTTAGTTTTACCTTCCTCACCTCTTGGTTCTTCTCTTTCACATACGCTGCTCCTTCCACCCTTCAGTATTCACCTCCTTGACTCCAAAACTCCCTAGAAGACTCAATGCAAATGACCTTTCTCAAAGCAACTGTGACCTCTTATGCTAAATTACATAACAGCCCCTCTTGCCCTCTCTCATAGAACCAATTTCCAATTAAAAAAAAAAAAATTATTTATGGCTGGGCGTGGTGGCTTACGCCTGTAATCCCAGCACTTTGGGAGCCTGAGGCGGGCAGATCACCTGAGGTCAGGAGGTTGAGACTAGCCTGACCAACATGGTGGAACTCCTGTCTCTATTAAAAATACAAAAATTAGCTGGCCATGGTGGCATGTATGTATGTAATCCCAGCTACTCGGGAGGCTGAGGCAGGAGAATCGCTTGAACCACGCAGGCAGAGGTTGCAGAGCCAAGATTGCACTGCACTCCAGGCTGGGTGACAGAGTGAGACTCCATCTCAAAA
>NW_012114711.1:9033454-9077460 GCF_000951035.1 Colobus angolensis palliatus | reverse complement strand
CTGGAATGCAATGGCTCAATCTTGGCTCACTGCAACCTCTGCCTCCTGGGTTCAAGCAATGCTCCTGCCTCAGCCTCCCGAGCAGCTGGGATTACAGGCGTGTGCCACCACATCCAGTTAATTTTTGTATTATTAGTACAGGCAGGGTTTCACCATGTTGGCCAGGTTGGTCTTGAACTTTTGACCTCAGGTAATCCAGCCACCTCAGCCTCCCAAAGTGCTGGGATTACAGGCATGAGCCACCAGACCCGACCTTTTTTTCAATTCCAATATATCCAGCACTTAAAATGTCTGTCACAGAGTAAAAATACATAATACAGAGAGATGAGAAAATAATAATTTTGACATTTTAAAGCTCTCATTTTGAGCACAAAATGTGTACAGGGCATTACGCGTTGAAGGAATGTTGATTGTATGAACAGAGAAGAAAGAGTTTTAAGCCAAAGCATAGCTGACTGGTGTCATCTCTGAAGGAACACACCTTGAAGGCTAAGTATGAAACATAAATCTGTGATCTGCGGGGACGATCGCTCTATGCCTCTGTTCTTCTGGTTTTAAAATCTTTGCTTCCTGAAAGATGCCATGTCCCTTTCTTGCCCCCAGTTCTACTCATTCTTTCTCCTGCATCGTTCTCCATTTACTCTGTCTCGCTTTGATCCTTGAGGCGTCTGTCTGAATACCACCCCTTATTCCAAAGTCTTTCTCTCCAGCTTTGGAGGGTACCTTCTAGTCAAGTGCTGGGTAATAAAGTCATACTCAGTCTGTTCAAATTCCTGAAGACCATAGTTCTCTAGTACAGTCCCAGGGCCAGAATCATCATCACCTGGGACATTTTCAGAAATGCAAAATCTCAGGCCTCAGCCCCAGCCTGGCTGAATGAGATACTCAGCAAGCCATGGGGGCAGGAGGAGACAGCAATCTGTGACGTAACAAACTGCCTAGGTGGCTCTGCTTTAAGGAAGTGGCTCTCAATCCTACCTGCATATTCTAATTGCCTGCAACACTTTTTGAAATATTCTATGCGCAGGCTCCACCCAACAGAACATTCTGAGTTTTAAAAATTTGGGAAGGCCCAGGGTTAGCTATTTTTGCTTGCTTGTTTTAATGAATGAATGAATCCATTCATCTATCCATGCATACATTCCCTAGGCTGCTCCCTTGAGCAGCCAGAAATGAAAAGTATTCTTATATCTTCACAATCCAGGTCACTGACCAGGCCTATGCCAGAATAGCCAACAGTTCAATAGCTTTCTAGTAGAACAATACTTTGTTATGGGTATATGACTGAATGAAATAATTAAAGACATAAAAATACTAACTAGGACATCACATCATAAAAAAGGAAAGAAGAGAAAAGAAAAATTGTTTAAGATATCAACAAAAGCAAAATCAAAAGAGACCAATTAAAATAAGCCTTCAATTTTCACTATCACCTGTACTTTGAAAACTAATCCACCTGATTCATGTTTGTCTAACACCTTATGTATTCACAATTCACCAGGAAACCGAAAAGGAATTCCATTCACCTTAGGGATATGGTCACTTCAATAACTTAAAGAGAAACAGTATCACGTTACAAATATATACCTGCCGTTTCCATGACTATATTAGTCCCACTTGGTCTTCCAGCTGCTTTTTCCAAGTTTCTAAAATATATTAATTTTATCACCATCCTCTTCATGGGGTTGGCATTTTTGTTTTTGAGTATATAACATCACCACTCAAACCTTTTGGGGAACTAAGCAGTGAATTTGCCAGGAAAATCATCATTTTAATAACCCAACATGATGGACGTACTGCAAAATACACATCTGGCAGGAGTATGAACTTGACAAGTGTCTTCTATTCCCTAGATGAAATCAAATCAAATAATATTCTTAAATTCACCCAGGATTGGAGGGGAGGGGTACAGAAGGAGGGCAGTGGGAGTATTATCTTGTAAACAAGTGGTAACTAGCAACATTAAATTGGCCTTGGTTTACTGTAAACACTTTAATTAGAGTTGTCTCTGCCAACACTCTCATAACCATTGGAGGAATAATCAACCTTCAGACTAACACTCCTGTTTAGAAATGAACCACTAAAACTCACAAGACAATTGGAACACAACTGGAATGACCTCCCAAAGGGTAGCAGAGTTTGGCCAAGCCTCCTAATGTTACTTGTCCATAGCACCATGCCATCTGACAAAAACACAGGGACAAGGTCGATCTCCATGAAAGTTGTGCAAGTGGATTCCTGGGCCCTCCTTCCCCTCCCCTGCCCACCCACCCAGGCTGGCCTCACATTGTCCTCTATAAACCCGTTCAGTGCAGTCTCTGGGCCTTTGTTCATAGTGGTCTCTCCTCAAAAATGTCATTGATTCCTCCTAGGCTTATCCCTGATCAGTTTCCCTTTCCCAGGAAACTTTTCTCAGTGAGACTAGGCCAGTGCTTCTCAGTCTATGGTTATTAATGAGGTTTCTGTTTGTTTGTTTTATTATTTTAATCTTCAATTCATCACAGACCAATAATTTTGTGAAACCAAATTAGGATTAACTACTAGAAAAATTATATTTAAGAAGGCACATAAATACGTGTTCAGTTTTTTAAATTAAATCAACAGACATAAATTACTCTGTTCAGTGGTTATAAATGTTTCTTCGTGCTTCCTCTCCACTTTTGTGCGGATTAGCATGACACAGTTTATAGAACAATACCAGCTCATCAACCATATTTTGAGTGGCTCTGTTCTAGGTAATGCTGATATTGTCTTCCTCTCTCCTCTATTAACTATAAACATTTTGGCAACTTCTCACTCAGTTATTAGATCTCCTGAATATGTCATCTAATACTAGGTAGGGTGAAACTCTTAAACAAAGACCGTCTCACTAAAGTTTTAGTCAAAGGATTTGTTATCTGGCCTCCCTAATTTCAGTAATCCAAAACAAAATAAAACAAAACATTTTCCTCCCCCAATGTATTAACTAGACTCAGGAATATATAATTCCAGTGCAGATAAAGGGTAATTATTTACCCTCCGATTCAATGAATATTCTCTCTACTACTACCTAAGGCAAGTTCTGAAAACACAAGTTCCACAAGATGCTGAACTAAAAGAAGGCTTATGAATATTTGATGATATCTTTATCACACCAGGTATCAGCATATTAAATAGCCTGAGAATGTATATGATAAGGAAGTTAAACTTAGATAGGTCTGGGGTTTTTTACACATTTTTTGAAAACAGCTTTTTATAATTGATAAGTGATATTTTAAGCATAGTACAAGTAGCATCCTTTGGGATGTGACATCCTCATGAAATGCCAGTTTTCTGAGCAGTCACTGTTTGCAGAGTACTAGGTACAAGGAACATGGAAAAATGAATGAAATATATTCTCTGTGTTCAAGGAGGTAATGATATCTCTATTAGGGTTCTCCAGAGAAACAGAACCAATAGGATGTGTAGATAAACAGACAGATTTGTTTTAAGAACCTGACTCACGTGATCATGCAGGCTTGCAAGTTTAAGTCTGCAGGGAGGACTAGCAGGCTGGAGAGCTGAGAAAAGCCAATGTTGCAGCTCGAGTCTGAACATCACCTGTTGCAACATTCCCTCTTACTTAGAGAATTTCAGCCTTCTGTTCTATTCAGGCCTTCAACTGATTAGATGAGGCCCACCCATATTACAGAAGGCAATCTGCTTTACTGCATCAATTTAAATGTTAATCTCATCTAAAAGCAGCCTCATAGAAACATTCAGAATACTCTTCAGTCTAATATCTGGGCACCATGTCTTAGCGAAACTGACAAATAAAAGTAATCATCATAATATCCTAATTAGAGCCACAAGCCATGCATACAAAAGACAATAATGCAGAGGAGAAAGGATTAAGGGCCAAAGAATGGAATGAAGCTCCTTACAGCTTCCTCCCATTGCTTTTAGGATATAGAACAAATTGTTGACATGACCTCCAAGGCTCTGCATAATGTGGGGCCCAGTTCCCTGTCTAGCTTCATTCTATCTCTGACTTTCTGAATCACAGCTACTTGTCTTTCTTCCAGTGGCTCAATCATTCCATGTCATCTCCAGTCACTAAGCTTAAATCTGGCCCCCTCTATCTGGAACACTTCCTCATGCCCCACCACCTCTCTATAGCCTTTTAACTTTGACCAGCTACTTATCCTATGCTCTCAGCTGAAACTTTACCTTCTCAGAGAATCCTCTCTTACCTTGAGCCCAAGCCCCTAGTCAGGCCCAGGATTCTTTACTTTCTCATTAAACTGTGATCCTTTTCTTCATTGCACTAATACCAATGCAGAATGATAGACTCATGACTGTGATTACTTGATAATTGCCCATCTCCCTCCCTCCACTAGATTGCAAGTCCCATAAGAACTAAGGCTCTCAGGTTTGGCCCTCCATTGCAACCTCCGTGCCTCACTCACCATTTTGTTCCCAGAACAGCAGGCACCTAATAAATACGTGTTGATTGACTGACTGAATGAATGAATGAACTTCAGAAACAAAACATAAAATGTCTCATAGATTTGCACAGTTGTTCAGGATGAAAGAAAGGGAAAAGAGAAAGCTAGAATAAAATGGGATTTATATTTTAAAATTATAAGTAGGGTTCCTTTCTCATTTATCAGTAGTCATTCACCACTAAAGGAAGGCACATAAGAGTTCTAACAGTAAATTAGCTGTGTACCTATACAGTCGTAGAATAAATCTCCTAGAACAACTTCCTTCCCATCCCTCTCCCCTTTCCCAAACCAATATTAGGTCATAAAGTCCTTCAAAATCCTTTGCTTGGGTTTATTTATATTTTTAATTACTTCTTTGGCATTTTGTTAGCACTTTTAAAATTATGAATGCTAGTTAATTGTTGAGATTAAATATATAAATCTGAAAGGTAACTGTGTAATAACACATCAACCAAATAAAATACATAATACAATTTAATGATATTAATAGCACACTAAAAATATCAGCTATTTCGCATGTATGTCAAAAGATGACAAGGATAATAAAACTCAAAAGTATTGTACAGTAATAACATACCCAGAAGAACAGTAAATGAGGCATCTTTAAATAAACTGCTTTTCAGAAGAAAGGCCTGTTGTTGCAAATTACAATATCAAGAATGCAGTGAAAGGAACTGAATGCTCTAAAGGTTTGTAAATTAAAGCAAAAATGAGAACTTTAAGTATCGCTCATTATCCTGGTTTAACAGGGAAGATTTGGAAAGTCAGTCACAATTACCAGGTTAAGCTGCAAAACAAAGTAAAAAACAAAAAACAAAAAATCAGTAGAATAAGCTTCCAAAAGAAAGGTATTGCTGATAGGGAAAAAACAATATTCATCAAAGGCACCCAGAAATTTTTTTAAGTCTAGATGATGGCAGGATTACAGATAATTTTATCTTCCCTTCCAGGTCTTTCTACATTGTAATTTTTCTAAATTTTAAAAAACGTGGAAAAACAATAAAGAAGCAATTTAAGTAAAAAATATATATACACAACGTATCTTTAAGGTTGTGAGGTTTCTAAGTAAATAGGAAACATTTTCTATTCACTTTCATTTCTTGATTTGCTTACTTAACACTTTTTGAGGGTCTACCACTCCCTGGACATTGTCCTAGGTCTTATAAATATAAAGATGCCAGAGTTTCCACCTGTTATCTTTCCTCCCAGGCAGTAGATTATAGATACTGACAGTAACTAAGGGAATAAGCCCTGTGATTTTTGTCCTCATGTCACTGCCCAGAAATTTCACCAATCATAGCCTTTGCTAAAGAAATACTGTACATATTTAGTAAGTAAATATTTGCTGAGTATTAACTCTGTGTCAAGCACTGTACTAGACATCTTGAATATAGCAGTGACCAAGAGAGGGACAGTCCTTATTTAGAAATCATTTGACATGAGCTACAGATTAAATATAGAAACCAATCACATTTTTAAAAGTTGCATTCATTTCTCAAAGCAGTACTTCTATGACTCGGTTGAATGTTTCCTGATGACCCTGACTAGACCTAGTCCAGTCTCTGAATGAGAGTATCAGTGAGGATTCCATTTGCCTGGATGCAACAAAAACCCTGATGACTGTAGCTTACCCATTTGCAGCTTATTTTTCTCATACAAAAAGGAATCAAGAGGCAGTGCATTCAGAACTGGTATAATAGCTCCTTGGTGACACCAGAGACTCAGGCTCCTTCTTCCCCATTTTCCCATGCACTTGTTACCTTTCATAATGGCATTTCTGTAAGAGGAGATGGTGTCCAACAATATTTTTATTAACAAAGTTAGAAATGGGAGTCACATACTAGTTAATATTAACCTATAAGAAACAAAAAAATCTGAAGGCTTAAAAGTAATAATAAAGATACCAAAAAAATGAAAACATGACTTTACCCAAGGTTTGAGGAAAATTAGCAAGATAGTCCACATGATTTAAGAGGTATCTGAAGAAAACAAAATGGATTAATGAGCTGTTCATGTGTCAGTAGGTGCCACAGGCACAAATAACCAATAAGGACGATTTAGACCAAAGATTACAAAGCAGCAATAATGATGAACATGACTGGGTACACTCACTAGATGGCAGCACTGAGCCAAGTACATTATCTGCATTCTCTCCATGTATTGTTATCACAGTTTTAGCTGTGAGGGCCCCAACATCAATTGAGGGTACAGTCAAATGGGCCTTCACAAAGCACTATTTACAAAAGTAACAGCGAGGTTAAAGGAAATGAACAAGGAATAGTGTGTTTCAGTAAATTAACCACAGACAACCATCACTATCCCTAAGCAGAAAGCACCAAGGGTTGAGTAGAATTTCAAGAACCCAGAGACAGGAGGTCTGGCTGTAAGACAGCACTAATCAGCAGTAGGCTTTCTGAGAGGGACACAGCCAACTGTAGTGACCCCACAGAGGATGAACAGGAAACACCAAACTCTTTATTTCATTAACCTTTCACACTTAGAGCTCCTGCTGGGATTCCTTCTGGGGTGAACCCCACCAGAAAGCAAAGGACAAAAGGTATTGCAAAATGGCCAAGGGAAGAAAATGTTACTGGAGACAAACCAAAGATCTCCCACACAAACCCTAAGAGGCAGGCATTTTTGTTGTTCTTGGTTTACAGATGTAGAAAATCAAAGAAACTCAAAGAAGCTCAAAGATGTGAGCTAACTCACCTAAAGACCACATTTGAAACCAGTTCTGACTCCCGATGCCTATCCCTCAACTATCAAACCATATCATTTCTCAAGATAGACTTTAATCACCAAACTGGGTAATATGACTATATTTCCATCCCTATTTTCTGATGTTTAAGAGGAAAGATGGATGGATGGTCTACTCTTATATCCTTAGTCACAGGATTATAGTCTGCATTGGAAAACTGCCCCTAAAATCATCCTATCCCTTAAACTATAGACCAGTGATTCTGAAGTCTGATTCCCAGAACAGTAGCATCAGCTTTACATAATGATGCACAGACTCACCCTCACCCCCAAACCTACTGAATCAGAAACTCTAGGGCCAAGGCCCAGCCTACTTATATTAACAAGCTCCAAGCCAAGGGCTTGTTTCTACTGATTCAGAAATTCTGGGTCTGAGGCCGAGGATTCTTATTTAACACACCCTCCATGTGATTCTGATGCATGCACCAGTTTAAGAACCACTGCAGTAT
The DNA here is from genome assembly GCF_000951035.1 of Colobus angolensis palliatus. Classification (NCBI taxonomy): domain Eukaryota; kingdom Metazoa; phylum Chordata; class Mammalia; order Primates; family Cercopithecidae; genus Colobus; species Colobus angolensis. Next base: position 9,069,785 of record NW_012114711.1, on the reverse strand, counting down.
ATATTTTCCACATTAAAGAAAAAGTCTATAAATACCTTGAGAATCACTTCTCTCTCAACCTTTACAGCATTAGCAGCTGGTTCCAGTAGAGCCACTCATCTTAACACATCCCAGTGTGTTGCATTCACTGGCAGATGGAGAGGACATTGTGATATACATCCAAGCCAGTGGAGAGCACATACTCCTGAAGGCTTGCTACTGTCCTGTTTTTCAGTTAACCTGAAGTAGCCCAAGTCATGAGAGATTCAATCAGTTGATGAAGAGAGAAAAAGTAGGGAGTGAGTCCTAAGCAGCGATCTCCCTCCCAATTAGTGTTGTGTGTTGTCATAGTCTGTAGCAATTGCCCCCTACCCCGCTAAAGATGGACTGGACTATATCACTTTGTACGCATATCATCCAGAGTGGAATCATCATTTTTAGGTTCCATCTGCCATGTAGCTGTAATCTCACTGATGGACTTCCGTGGGTTGAATAATCACTTCAGCACTATGCTGCTTCTACTGCTATCCGTGAATTGTAAAGGTGGTTAAAAAGCAAGCCTCACCTTCAAAACTAATTTTGTATGCCAGGGACAGATCTCAGGGATCTGTATACTTAACAAGCTCCCTAGTTGATTCTAGTGCCTCTGTTCTAAAGACCATACTAGATAATACTGAGTGGTTAAAGACACAGGTTCTGGCCAGGTACAGTGGCATATGCCTGTAACCTCAACTGCTCAGGAGGTGCGAAGATCACTTGAGCACAGTTCAGGACCAGCACAGGTAACATAGTGAGACCCTGTCCTAAAAAAAAAAAAAAAAAAAAAAAAAAAAAATGTAGGCTCTGGGGTTGAACAAACCTATTCCAACCTTACCTCTTACAACATCTGTCCCTTGAGTAAGTTACTCACCTCTCTGCACTTCTGACTCTTTCTTTGTAAACTAAGGATAATTTAAAGTACTTAGATCATAGATTTGTTGATAAAAATTAAAGACAATAATCCATGCAAAGCACTTACAAGTGCCAAGCACATAGTAATCACTCATGAAATACTAAACGTTAGCCACTCTTACTTCTGTGACGATAATGATGACTATCACTGTCATCTAAATCAACTACATTTATTGAAAAACAAGGAAGATAAGTCTGGCTTCTTTCTTCTGATCATATCCTTCTGATGTGTCTGAATTTTCACTTAGGCTGGCTCTCTGTAATACGTTTCTTAGAAAATGAAAATTGAATTTAAACAGGTAGCTGCCCCCCGCCCCATTATGTAGGTGGGGGAGATCATGAAATAGCTGATTAGGGGACTAAAGGGAAATTAGACAATCAGCCTAAGTTTTAGTTCACTCCCAGGTCGGGGTGCGGGTGGGAGTGATGGAGGTGGAAAGAGAATAGGCACAGCCGATCCTGCAGGGTGTTTGTGGAACTGTGGAGAGCGATAATGGCAGCGAGAAAGCTTTGTCAAAGAGTGAAGGACAAAGTAAATGTAAGTGATTACTCTCAAACTCCTTGCATTTGAAAGAAATTCTTCAGAAAACAAAAGGTTTCAATATTTTGAATGACACATCACATCCCTTGATTACCTACCCCTTGCCAAAAACTAAAGTGAAGAATATAAAAGGAATTTTATTTCAAAAGGGATAGTGTTGAGAAGAGAGATATGGATGTATGGGATAATTTTTTGAGATCTTTAAGTATTTTAACTCATTTCTTTATATACTATTAAACCAAAAGACCATTCTTCTTTCTTCCAGCAAACCAAAGTGTACATCTACCACCTCCTCCTCACCAAAAGCTCAGAGTTCTCTTCCCTGACCATTCTTCAAGTAATACTTTCTAAAATATAGTTAATGGCACAAGAGGACAATCACAACATAAATCTCGCACCTCAGAGAGAAAGCAGTGCCATATGCATATGCTGCCAGCACACATGTGACTCCCTTCTGCAACTGCCTTTGTGAAATTATAACTGAGGAAATTATGACAGTGGAAAAAATCAGACCTAACCAACTCCATCTTGCTTCTAACCTTTAAGCTGTCCTTGTCCATTCCTGGGCGTAGGATGAATTAACTTTGGAAATGAATGGAGTTCATGTTTTGACTCTGAAACAAATTTGGCAACAGCCCTTTCCCAAAAAGACCCCCTTCTTTCATGGGGACCAGTCTGCCTTTGCAGGACTAACAAATTAGCTACAAAATTAGAAATTACCGTTGAGGGGTATGCAGCCTCAGGTTCCAAGGGTCTGAACCTTCCCAAATTGCTGCTGGGGGTGACATCACTACTGTAAAACCTAGGATCAGTGCTTAAGGTATTTTCCAGACCCTGCACTGGATGGATCAGCTGACCCCACTCAGATCTCACCCAGTAACAGAAGACAGCAAAAAAAACCTCACTTCAACCCCCATGATTCCATCTCCAACCTAATCAGCACTCCCCACTTCCCAAGCCCCTACCCACCAAAGTATCTTTAAAATCCGATCCCCAAATGCTCGGGGATACTGATTTGAGTAATAAGAAGACTCTGGTCTCCCACACAGCCAGCTCTGCTTAAATTATTCTTTCTCCATTGCAATTCTCCTGTCTTGATAACTCAGTTCTGTCTAGGCAGCAGGTAAGGTGAACCTACTGGGTAGTTATACCTTGACTCTTTATTTCCTTGTATGTGAGGAAGAGAAAATTTCTCTTCCTGTGTCAGTGGATTACTGGAGTTCCCTTTGTCTCTGATTCCATATAAGTATTTGAGACTATTTCCCAAATAATCAGGCCCCAAAAATTCAAATCCTTGAGCCACAAAGTCATTTGGTGGTCACCACCAATCTCACTGTTAATGAGACACTATATGGACAGAACCAAAGAGGCAAGCTTTTAAGGTTTGTTTCAGCACTGTGGCTTCCTTTAACAGAGAAGAAAGGAGGGATAAAAACTGGATATTACAGAGTCAGCTCAAGTGTCTGACTTCCTTGATGGAAAGCCATCAGCAGCTTTAGGTATCAATAATCCCATATGCATGGAACATCTCTGAAATAGGAGGACTTGGTTTCTCTAGAACTCCTCCTCTCTGAAGAATCCTTCACACCCTTATGGTCTCTCTTATTCTATTGTCATTTTTTCTTTTTGCTTATCCTTTCATGGCCCTCCCATCTGGACTGTGAGAAGCATGAGTGCAGGAAGCACATAAAACACCTTATCATTAGCCATAGTGCTTTGGACCTTGCTATGTGCATAACAGACCTGTAAATAAGTTGAACTGTGTGAAACAGTTGATGCTCAATGATTTTTGACCTTTAAAAGTAGCAATTACATATGGTTCAACCTAACACATGCTGCTTCCTCTGCCTGGAAGGCTCTAGTCCATGATTCTTTGCCAATTAACTCCCATTCTTGCTTCAGAAGTCAGTTTAATTCATCATTCCCGAGACCAGCTTTCCCTGATAAGGTCAGCTCCCTCTATGACAGGCTCATATGGTATCAACCACTACTCCTACACAGCTGTGATCATAGTTGCAATTTCCTATTTTTATGTATATTTCTTTCAATAATATTTCTTCCTCCCACAAGATGAGAAACTCCATGTAATCAGAGACTGTGCTTTTTGCACTGTTTATCTAGTACAATGTCTGGCACTTAGTAGGTATCAGTAAATATATCTTGAATAATAAAATGGGTTTCACTAATTCACATGCACCTGGTACAACCAGAGTATTTCCCTGTTGTGGTAGAGAAAAAGCTATTCGATATTCCAGCTTTTCTCCATATTTAGGCAGCTTACTGGAAGTGAGAATCTCATAAAAGTTTAGGCAGACCCATTGACTCACTCAATGATCTATGTGATATTTTGATCTCATATTTGCAATTATTTAGCTTCCATTAATAAGTTCTGCTTCTATTTTCACCACTGGGATTAACTTCCTTCTAAGCCTGGGCAGATTTAAGAAGTTCTTAACCTCAAATGGCTTTGAACATTAATGAATAAGATATAGTGTATAAGATTTTCCCCTTTGAATTTTTTTTTTTTTTGGCTGAGTTTCTGATTCACCCATAGGTCTGGTAAGTTGCCAGTATTCCTTCAGCTAAATCTTGCCAGATGTTTCGGTCCTAGCATCTAGATCTCTGTGTTATATCCCACATCCCTGTATTCCTGCTCTTTTTTTCTTCTTATCTATAGCAATACACTCTTGGGTGCCTGTTTCTCAACTGAACCCCGGGTTCTCCTGGACCAGAACCCCCTGTCCAAAGTTAAAAATAAGATGCCACATGGATTCATTCAATACATTTAGTAGCATTTAAAAGAAATGACAGAGGGAAACTCACAAATACTGAGTTGTAGATCTTAGCACAGTCAGCTGGATTCAGAGAGAATGAGCTTAAAGGCTAACATGCACCTTTTTAAACCTTTGGTAGTTCTTCAGGCTTTCTGATAATATATACTTATGTCATTAAGCGGTTGGGAAGACTGCACAAGAAACCGTGTGTCTAGCACAATACTTGGAAATATAATAAACACAGACTAAGTAGTAACTATTGTTATTCCTATTAATAAAAAGAGACTGTGACTATGTAAATTATACTTTCTCCTCAAATAGCAGAACATAAAGTAGACTGTTTTCTCTCCAAAGCTCTTACTTTACTGTCTCTGTCATGGCACACAGTTTAATACATGTGACTAGACTTGGTCAAGTATGAAGCAAGTGGTCATCAAAAACACTGGTAGCTAAAATTTTTACTGTTCCCCAAAATCAAACAACTATTTTGTTTCTAATTGCCTTTCTGTATTTTTTCCTTTTAATTGCATCCTAATGTTCACCTGTGAGTAACCTGTAGCCTGAGGCTTTGGGCAAGCATCATCACCATTAGCAAGCACACCTCTATGCTCTGGGATCTCCAAGTCACCTTTATATCTGCTGCTTGGAGCCCCTTTGTGTACGGGCTGATGCTTCTTTCTGAGCAGTCACCAGAACTACTCCTTGATATAAAAACTGGTCCATTGCATATGAGAATCACCGACCAATATATTAGCTTTGGCATCATTAATTCTTAAACCATGCAACAGTTGCTCCCTAAGTATTTGTCCAGGCAGTAATCCTACTGATCATACACTCCTTCTGCAAACAAAGGGCTCATACCATCTTTATTTGTTATGAGTTTAATTTATTGATTTTTCTGTATCATATGCACATTACTGCATTTTGTATCATATAAAACTTATTTATGAGAGAGTTACTAAGTTTAAAGTGACTTAATTTCCTTTTCATTTCTCTGCAGTATTTTTTATGCTTTGCTTTTCTTTTTCTATGTGAATAGGTTTCTCCCCTTTGATTTTTTTTAAAGAGGTCATCCATTCAACAAGGCTTAAACATCAAAGTGTACAAAAGGTATGCAATGAAGAGTCTCCCTCTCAACCCAGGTAATCACTATTGTTTACGTCTTGTCATTTGAGAGATTTTTATTCATAAACTGGCCAACACACATATGCATCCTTTCCCTCTATTTTTACACAAATAGTAGCAACTATTCCTGCTGTCCTGCATTTGGCTTTTTTTTCATTTAAATAAATTTTAATCCCTTTTCATCTTAAAGGTATACTGAGCTTGCTTGTGTGTGTGTGTGTGCGTGTGTGTGTGTATTTTGCAACTGAATATTCTTCTATGGTAGAAATATACCATAATTCATTTAGTCAATGCCCTGTGATAGATATCCGGGCTAAACCTAATCCTTTACTATTACAAACAATGATGCAATTATTTTACATAGGCCATATCATGTGTATTTGATTGTAATCATAGGCTAAATTGTTAGAGGTAGACTTGCTGGGTCAAAGGGTACACATACACCTTTCAAATTCTGACATATACCACAAGCCCTTCATAGGGCTGTACAACTGAGTGCTTCTTTCTCAGTAACTCACAATAAAATGTATGTACCTCTTGGATTTCGTCAATATGATAGGTGAAGAATTAGATCTCAGTGTGGTTTTATTTACATTGTTCTTACTGAAAGTGAGGTTTAACATCTTTTCAAATGTTTAAGAGCAATTTTTATTTCCTTTTCTGTCATTTGTATATTTATACATTTTGACCATTTAAACAAATTTATATGTAAGTCTTTTCATTGTTAATTTCTAAGCCCTCTTTATATACTGGTAATATTGGCTCCATGTCTATGATATGTGTTGAAAATATTCTAAATACCTTTTTCATTACTTTGCTTATTTTCCTGTGGGAAGAGTGGGGCAAACAGAAGTTTATTTCTCTCTCTTTAGTTTTCATTTCACGTATTTTGTCACTGTTTTATGACTTCTGAATTTTGAGTTCACATTAGGAAGGCCATCCTCATCCTGAGGTTTAAACACATTCTCCCACGCTTTTCAGAGAAATCTGACAGTTTTCATTTTCATTTGTTTTACCACTTAACACTTTTATCCACTGGAATTTTTCATCATGTATGAAGTATGGACCCACGTTTGTTTTTTTCTAGATGTCAACTCAGTTGTCCTAAGATCACTTATTAAATGGTCAGACTGGGCCGGGTATGGTGGCTCACACCTGTATTCCCAGCACTTTGGGAGGCCAAGGCAGGCAGATCACCTGAGGTCAGGAGTTCGAGATCAGCCTGACCAACATGGTGAAACCCCGTCTCTACTAAAAATACAAAATTAGCCAGACGTGGTGGCACATGCCTATAATCCCAGCTACTCGGGAGGCCGAGGCAGGAAAATCGCTTGAACCCAGGAGGCAGAGATTGCAGTAAGCCGAAATCGCGCCATTGCGGTCCAGCCCGGGCAACAAGAGTGAAACTCCATCTCTAAATAAATAAATAGTCAGGCTTTCCCCAGTGGTTTGAAAAGTCACTTTTCTCAAACATTAATCCTGTGTTTAAATGCTTCTGTTTCTGGACTTTAAACTCTAGTCCATTGATATTTTAGCTCATGTGCCAGTATCACACTCTTAATTATGAAACTTTATTGTACACTCTGATGTATAATAACACTTTTTATTTTGTAATATAAACTTGACAATACCTTGTCCAATTCAGAAAGAGAGAAACTCACCTATTGGTATTTTAACTGAAATAATGCCTAATTTAGTAGTCACTGAGAGAAGTTTGAGATCATTACAACTTTCTTTCTACTCAAGGGTATAGTATGTATTCAATTTGTTCATGCTTCAAAAAGATCTTGTGTATTTCTTGTTAATTCCTTTGTATTTTATCTTCTGTGATGTAATTAAGGAAAGTCTTTTTTGCAATATATTTTCTAACTGGCTTGTTGGAATATATGACAATTATTGATTTATATATGTACTTTTTAATCCCAACAACTCGTTGAATTATCCTTAGAGTTGACTCTTGCATTTTCCAGGAATACAATTATTTCATCTGAAAATAAAGATATTTTATATGCTCCCAACACATTTTTTATATCTCTAACCTTGCTCTTGACCTAATTACATTAGCTAGCACTTCTAATGCAACATGAAGTACAGCCCTGTAGTGATGGTACCTAATACTGCCTGCTCCTGACTTCATGTGGGAAACCTTCCAGTATTTTTCCAATAGGGACCATGCTGGTTTATAATGTTTTATCAACCTAAAGAAGAATTCATATGTGTTTATTGACTGTATTTATTCTGAATGAAAGTTGGATTTTATCGAATGCCTTTTCAGCATGCATGAAGAAAGTAATGATTTTTCTCTTTAGGTCATGACCAATGTGGTTAATATTAGGAAATCTTTTAATAGTGACTGTTTATAAATATTGATTATTTACAAGTAAGTGTTATTGCGTTTGGTGAGTTATGGTATCATTTTTCTCTCTCTTCAACAATCTATGTCAGATTTCAGGAATAGTTTTGTATTATCTTTTTTAAAGCAAGTAAAATTTTCTATGAATCTTTTCCTTGTGTTCTGAACCATATTCAACAGTACTGTAATTTTTCTTTTCTTTGCCTTTTGGAGACAGTCTAACTCTGTCACTGGAGTGCAGTGATGAGATTTTGGCTCACTGCAACCTCCGCCTCCCCAGTTCAGGTTTTTCTCCTCCCTCAACCTCCTGAGTAGCTGGGACTACAGGCACATACCACCACGCTGGCTAATTTTTGTATTTTTAGTAGAGATTGGGTTTTGCCATGTTGTCCAGGCTAGTCTCAAACTCCTGGCTTCAAGTGATCCACCCATCTCAGGCTCCTAAAGTGCTCGAATTACAGGCATGAGCCACTGTGCCTGGCCAACTTTTCAATTCTTTGTGTGGTAGCACTACTCTGTGAAACTATCCTGCTGCTTTTTTTTTTTTTTTTTTGAGACGAGTCTGGCTCTGTCGCCCAGGCTGGAGTGCAGTGGCCGGATCTCAGCTCACTGCAAGCTCCGCCTCCCGGGTTTACACTATTCTCCTGCCTCAGCCTCCACAGTAGCTGGGACTACAGGCGCCCGCCACCTCGCCCGGCTAGTTTTTTGTATTTTTTAGTAGAGACGGGGTTTCACCATGTTAGCCAGGATGGTCTCGATCTGCTGACCTTGTGATCCGCCCGTCTCGGCCTCCCAAAGTGCTGGGATTACAGGCTTGAGCCACCGCACCCAGCCTATCCTGCTGCTTTTTTGTGAACATTTCCTTCACATTTTTTACTACTTTTTATACAGAAACCATTCTGCTCTTATGACATATTTTTCCTATGGACACTTTTAGCAAAGTCTTATTTTTTTCTATCAAAAAGTCCATTTTAATTGTGTTTGGTTGTTACAAAAAAAAAAAAAACTTTAAAAAAAATCCAGAAATATAGATGTTTTGTATGATTCTTCATGGAGACCCACTCTCATTGTTTCCTGAACCATCCTGGAGCCAGATAGTTCTGCTGTCACCCAGTTCATCTATTTCCACAGTGAGTATTGAAAAAATGAATATTAGTTTTTGCCTTTCACCATCAAGAAATATATTTCTTGATAGTTTCTGAACTCTGTCAAAATGGAGCTCTTTCTGTTCTGCTTTTCTTTAGTTCTTTCTAGATGGTCTCTGCATGAATGTAGTTGTTTTTGAAAGTCTTATCAATATTTTGGAGTTCTTTCCAGATCTGACCAAACAATGGAGTTTGAATATTTGTTTTATATTTTTTCCTGATGTTTTTGGATGATTTGCGGGATTGATTTTTTTCATTTTATCTGTGCATTTTTATAGTGTTGAAATCATTGTGGGTTCTTTTTAAACTTGGAAATAATTAGAATTTGTTTTAGAAAAATTTAAAATATCTAGGAAAGAGTCTAAGACCATATGACATAACAAGTCTAATAAAATGCCTCTTGCCTACCCTCCTCAAGTCCAGTATTTCTAGATTTACATCGAATGGGTGGCAGAGCTTTAAAATGAACATTAAGAGAATAAGGAAAGGGAGTGGGACAGTTCCCACTATGTAATTATAAGGAAATTATAGGCTATTTGAACACAATCTTCAGGTCTTAATAAAAATAACCTTTTTCTGTACTCTGCTCATACCCTCTCCCAGTCCCCAAGAGAAGAAAATCGTTGCCTCCCTGACATTAATCAGTCTCCCAGCAGAGTAAGGCAATTACCCCCTTCTGCTATTCCCTAGGTACAGCTCCCAAGTAGCAGAAAATCTGCAATTCAATCTCTGGTCATGGAATGTGGGTAAAATGGGAATCACTCAGAAGTCAGGAAAACTTTTTTGTCTACTATCTCTGTCTTTCTTAATGACAATGACATATTCCCAATTTTTCACACAGAAAACTACAGTCATCTTCTACGTGCCCATGTTTCCCAATTTGTTGTCAATTCCTAATGATTTTTCCCTCATATCACCAATTTATTGTTGTTGCCATAAACCATGTAATGTTTTGGGGTTTTTTTTTTTGTTTTTGAGACAGAGTCTCGCTCTGTCATGTAGGCTGGAGTGCAGTGGCACATCTCAGCTCTCTACAATGTCCACCTCCCTGGTGCAGGAGATTCTTCTGCTCCAGCCTCCTGAGTAGCTGCAACTACAGGTGTGTGCCACCACGCCTAGCTAATTTTTGTATTTTTAGTAGAGATGGGTTTCACCATGTTGGCCTGGCTGGTGTCAAACTCCTGACCTCAGGTGATCCAACTGCCTCAGCCTCCCAAAGTACTAGGATTACAGGCGTGAGCCATACTGCCTAACCCATAAACCATGTAATGTTCCATTAGCATTCCCTTTCCTAGACCCTTTCTCACTGGCTTTTAGGCTTTCAGCATGGTCTACACGTTGCCTATTTCAATTCCCCATCCAGGCTTCTTCAGCAGTTCCTATTTTCTGTTGTCCAAAGCCTCAGTGCCTAGACTTGACCTTCAAGTTCTCTAGGACTCATCCCCACTTCTTTCCAGCATTCTTCACTACTTTGTCTTACCTCTGACATGGTATGCACTTACAGGCAGCATATGGTTTTCACTAAGGCTTCCCCATTAGAGGAAATTTTATAAAAGTTACAGTAATACTTGTTTTGCTACGAACCATGCAAATGCTTCTTACATACTTACCTGTGCCTAGGATGATTACAAGAAAGTGAGAAAGGAAGGGTAACACAATTGGCATTTAAATATTGCCTATGTTGCAGGTACCGAGACAGGATTAATATGTGTTTAATAAGTATATTCGGATTTCTGCACATATGTATAAAAAATGGATACAACAATTTTGAAATAAATAAGGCATCAGTATTGCCATTTATAGATAAGAAAACAGAGGCCAAAAGAGGTTGAGTAATCCATGGTCGCGTAACAAGATCGATTTGAATATATGGCTACTTGTCTTATGCTAAATTTTGTCTCATTTTTATATCACCACACAGTCAACCTATACATGGGAGTTTCCCTTCCTTCTGCTAACTGGAAGTGACTTGTTCACATTATCTACCTAACAATAAAATAATCGTAACAGACCTTAAACTAATAAAAAGGGTTAAATGACTCACCAAGTAGTTGCCAATGAGAGTCAAGTGCCGGATTTCCAGCTGAGCCCTCTCTTTCCCCAGTTGGATGCTACCTTGAAGTTTTGTGAATCCAGTGAAAATCTATCACAACACTGTAATGTTTTGTCACGTTAGGGAGGAATCAAAGATGTCAATCTGAAATCTATGAGCACCCTGACTCTGTTACAACCTTGAGCTGCATTTCGGAGAAAAATATACTACAGTCCAGAGACTCCATCAAAAGATACATTCATCAATATTGGGTATAACACTGCTTACTGTCATCACACAATTTTGTTATTTGTTTTGGCTTAAATTATTGAGACAATTCTATTTACGTCCCTCCTCCCTTTGCCTATGTAGACACCCAAGGAAAGACTTAGGATGAGTGTTCTGTAAATGGATTGCCATGGATAATTTAAATCATGCAATAGAAGTTAACACTTAGAAGTGCGAGCCCTTCACTTCATTAAATGTAGCTTTTCAATTGTCGAGGGAAAAGTGCGGTTTCAAAAAGTAAAATGATTGAGTGACCGGAGTGTGGTGCTGATTCAATTACCAATGCAATGCAATACAATGTAACCCGTATTAAACATTTAAGGTCTAAGCCACTCCAAGCAATATCAAATACTGTCTGAGAATGTAAGTAAGCAAGCTCCCTAGTTATTACAAATTCATCCTTAAATGAAAAAGCAGGAATTCAGTAAAGTGAAAAATTATGTAATCACCCAACGTATAGTCATTATATTTTTATTTCTAGTAAGTAATTTTGGAGAGGAAAGGGGATAAAGTATATGAATTAGGAGTCTGGATCACTTGGCTCCCTGTATTAACTACGATGAAGAGAATAATTTGTTCTTTGTCAATAAGTGTAATGGGCTATGACTTTAAATCCCTTGTGGGGAATAACTCTGTTTTATTGTTTGTCTGCAGAGTGAAGACTCCCTCTGAAGACTTTATACAACATGTCATTCAAGCAGATGAAAAATGCACTCTGTAAAAGTGCTACCTACCTGCACCTTCTTTGTAAAGAATAGCTTTCAGCAAAAGAAAACTATATAAATATTTGTCATACATTTAGTCCTAAGTAACACTGACTGTGTAAGCAAATTATGAGCTAAATATGGACTCTCCTCAATACAGATGGAAATATGGGAATAATCACCCCAATGCTATTGCCTAAAATAAAACTTTTGAGATTCTATGTGAATTTATCCAAAAAATTAAGTGATTTTAGAATTCAAATGGGAACACAGTTGCTTAGCATGGTTTTGAAGAGATGCTCCCGGCCAGATGCTCTGGAAAAGGAAGAATGTTAGGATCTGAGATTGAAAGTAGCATGGCTGTAATAAGGTTATTGTTTACAGAGAGTAGATCTCATGAATCACACCACGAATCTTGAGATGCATTATCGAACAATAGAGAGAATATTCTATCTCTATCTACAAGTTACCCTTTTAATTATCTAAATGAATCGATCTGATGGAATCAACCTAAATACCCATCAATGATAGACTGGATAAAGAAAATGTGGTACATACATACCATGAAAAACTATGCAGCTGTAAAAAGGAATGAGATCATGTCCTTTGCAGGCACATGGAAGGAATTGGAAGCCAATAGTCTCAGCAAACTAAATAGAAACAGAAAACCAAACACTGTATGGTTCTCAGTTATAAGTGGGAGCTGAATGATGAGAACACATGAACACATGGGGAGGAACAACACACACTGGGGCCTGCCAGAAGGGGGGTAGGAGGAGAGAGAGCATCAGAAGGAATAGCTAATGGATGCTGGACTTAAGACCTATGTGATGGGATGATCTGTGCAGCAAACCACTGTGGCACACGTTTACCTATGTAACAAAACTGCACATCCTGCACATGTATCCCTGAACTTAAAAGTTGAAGGAAAAAATATTGGTCTGAAGCACATTCAGATATACAGAAGTCCAGAATCCTGGGTGTGCTAGTCCATGTGCATTGCTATAAAGAATACCTGAAGCTGGGTAATTTAATTTATACAGGTAAGGGGTTTATTTCGGCTCATAGTTATACAGGCTATACAGGCAGCATGACAGCAGCATCTGCTCCTGGTGAGGGCCTTGGGAAGCTTGCAATCATGGTGAAAGACAAACGGGGAGCAGGAATGTCACATGGCGAAAAATGGATGAAAGAGGGAAGGAAGTTCTAGGCTCTTTTAAACAAGATCTCATAAGAAGTCACTCATTACCATGAGGATGGGCCAAGTAATTAATGAAGGATCCACCTCCATGATCCAAACACCCCTTACCAGGCCCCAACTCCAACACTGGGGACTACATTGTAACATGAGATTCTGAGGGGCTAAATATCCAAACTATATAATTCTGTCCTGGCCTCCCAAATCTCATGTCTTATCACATCGAAAATACAATTATTCCCTCTTAATAGTTCCCCAAAGTCTTAACTGGTTCCAGCATCAAACCAAAAGTCCTACATCCAAAGTCCAAAGTCTTATCTGAGACTCATGTTCCTTTCACCTATGAGCCTGTAAAATCAAAACCCAGTCATTTACTTCCAAGATACAACGGAGGTATAGGCATTGGGTAAACTTTCCTGTTCCAAAAGGGACAAATCATCCAAAAGAAAGGGGCAGCAGGCCCCACATAATTCAGAAACCCAGCAGGGCAGAGGTTAAACCTGAAAGCTCCAAAACAATCCTTGACTTTATGTCCTGCTTCCAGGGCACACTGGTACAAAGGGTGTGCTCCCAAGGCCTTGGGCAGGTCTGCCCCTGTGGCTTTGCAGGGTATGGCCCCTGTGGCTGCTCTCATGGGCTGAAGTTAAGTGCCTGTGGCCTTTCCAGGTACAGGGTGCAAGCTTCTGTTGGCTCTACCATTGTTAGGTTTGGAGAGCAGAATCTCCCTTCGCACAGCTCCACTAGGCATGCCCTTCCTGGTGGGGACACTGTGGGAGTATTCCAACCTCACATTTCCCCTTGGCACTGCTTTATTAGAGTCTCTCTGAGGGCTCTGCCCCTGCACTATGCTCTGCCTAAGAACTCAGGGTTTCCAATACATCCTCATACATCCTCTGAAATCTAGGTGGAAGCTGCCAAGCCTTCTTCACTCCAGCTTCTGCATACCAGCAGACTTAACACCACACAGAAGTCACCAGGACTTATGGCTTACACCCCAAGCTGTACTTGGGGCTCTTTGAACTTCGACTAGAGCTGAAGCAGCATGTATGTTGGGGATGCCAGGAGCAGTGTTCTGAGGCTGTGCAGGATAGTGGGATCCCAGGGTCTGGCCCCTGAAACCATTCTTTCCTCTGAAGCCTCTGGGCCTGGGATGGGAGAAACTATCCTGAAGACTTTTGGAATGCCTTTGAGGCCTTTTAAATATGTATTTCCTTTTCAGTCGTGCTAATCTCTCTAGCAAGTGGTTGCTCCACAGTCCTCTTGAATTTATCTCCTGAAAATGCTGTTTCCTTCTCTCACACAAGACCAGGCTGTAAATTCCCCAAACTTTAACACTTTGCTTCCCTTTAAACTATATACTCCAACTTTAAGTCATTTGCTTGTTCCCTGTATCTCATCACAGGCTATCAGAAGCAGCCAGGCCACATCTTGAATGCTTTGCTACTGAGAAATTTCTTCTCTCAGATACCCTAAATCATCACTCTTAAATCCTGCCTTTCACAAAGCCCTAGGACACGGGCACAATGCAGCCAAATTCCTTGCTACAGCATAGCAAGGGTTATCCTTGCTCTAATTCCCAATAAATTTCTCATTCCATCTGAGACCCCCTCAGCCTGGCCTTCACTGTCCATATTTCTATCAGTATTTTGGTCACAACCACTTAAGAAGTCCCTAAAAAGTTCCAAACTTTCCCTCAACTTCCTTTTTCTGAGCCCTCTAAACATTTCCAACCTCTGCTCATTACACAGTTCCAGAGACATCTCCACATATTGAGGTATCTTCATAGCAATGCCTGACTCCTTGTACCAATTTTCCATGTTAGTCCATTTGCATTACTAAAAGTAATACCTGAGGCTATGTAATTCATAAAGAAAATTCGTTTACTTGGCTCACAGTTCTGTATGCTATACAGACATCATGGCTCCAGTATTTGCTGCTGGTAGGGCCTTAGGAAGCTTCCAATCATGGCAGAAGGCAAAGGGGGAGCAGGTATCTCACATGGCAGGAGAGGGAGCAAGAGAGAGAGGAGGAAGTTCCAGGCTTTTAAAATAACCAGATCTCATGTGAACTCACAGAATGAGAGCTCACTCATTACCATAAGGATGGCACCAAGCCATTCATGAGAAATCCACCCCCATGATGAAAACACCTCCCACCAGGCCCCACCTCCAACACTGGGGATTACATTTCAACATGAGATTTGGAGGAGACAAGCATCCAAACCATATAGTGGGGTAAGTTATCTGATTCTTCCAGCCAGAAATGTGCATGAGAAAGGGGGTCTGTAATAATGAGAAGCTACCTCACCATAGGGAGCTGCCAAACTTGAAGTACAAAGAAGAAATAATTCTGGGATGATAGAGCCTGGGGAAAAATAGAGGAATCAGAAACATCTGTCTAGTGGATGTTATTATGAAATTGCTTTTTCAAGCAAGAAATGTCTACATTTAAATCACAAAATAACTAGGATTGTATACGTTTTATCTCCTTAAAATTGATCATGAACATGATATATAGTAACTCAAGTACCAAGTATACTCAATTAACTAAAATAATGAATCCTCATTAATTCATTCATTCATGAACTCAGCCAGTATTTATTGAGTATCTTCCATTTACTTAGCACTTGGATGGTAACGAAAAAGATAAAAACCCTTCCTCTCATGGCGTTACATGCTATCACCTTACTCATCCTAGAGAAACCAGAGTTACTGCAATTAGACTTAAATCAATATGTTTTTTCTTATTTTAAGAATTGTATATTAACAATACCTGACTGATTGCTGAGGATTTCATAATGCCCAAGTACTAAGAACACTCATTCAGAAACAACAACTGATTACTAACCCTTCAAATGCATTCAGAGCTCATTCATATTTTACAAAGCTAGCTAACAAAAACATTTCCTCCTCAGACCCAGAAGTCCTCTACCTATAAACACAAGAACCACAAGAGTGGTCAGAAAAAAATACAACAGATATAACAATAAGATCTCTTAACTCAGCACCAAAAGCTTTACCTTTTATGCAATAGATGATAATTTTCTTTCCAAATCATAATGAAAAGTCTCAGCATTAGCTTGTTAAAAGCTTTCCAGAGGAAGAGAGGAAAAGACAAAGAGAAAAACATGGAACAAGAGACATACAGACAGAAACAAGAAGAGACACATGGAGAGACCAACAAATATAAAGACAGGACAAACCAAGCCCATCTCACGTGGAGCTATAAGAGAACTGGATATAGTTTTAGACCAGTAGGTATTATGGAGAGGGGGTATCAGACTCTTCAACTGCAAATTAAAAGTAGTCTACCCACACATGCTGAAGTAAAAATGGGTATTTATCTGTTAACATAATAATAATGTCAGGAATATTGTTGGTTCCAGATACAACTCAAACCCCAAATAATGTAATCAATAATGTTCTCAAACCCCAAATAATGTAATCTTGATTCAGTTTCTCTCATCCTTTCAGTTCAGCCTTGCAGGTTGTTGGTTTCATTCTCAAAGAGGTTCTACCACTATGGCTCAAGGCCACGACAGCAGCTCCAGACCTTATCTCCTCTTTATTCAAAGTGCAGCAAACCATGAGAGTCTGTTGGCCAGGATTCCTAGGAAGAGGGTCCACTCTATCTTCTTAACTCTGATCAGACCAGGTTCCTCTGTGGTCAGAGGGGCACAATGCTCTTAGTTCTGTCTCATATATGTTCCTACCCCTGCCCTAACCCCTTTCAAAATTCTTGGGCTGAGCATGATGAAGGCAGTGACTGTCCATAGAGAAATCAGAGAACAGTTACCAAAAGAAGAAGAAATGGATGCTGAAAGGTCAAAAAAATAATTAACATCCTCTAGAGATAGAATTTATCTGCATGTAGACAGGAAAACTAAATTTCCTTTAAATTTAGGCTCCTTGGAAGGTAAGAAACAATGAAGACAGAGAGATGACTGGATGGAAAAGAAAGAGATTAAGTGAAACTATCATATGAGGAGTCAGGTCTGCTGCTTGCACAACTGTGCCTGTGTGAATTATAAAAAGGCAGCTGCTCTAGGTGGACAAATTCAAACCTCACCCAGTCTGAGCAGATGAATTACCAAAAGGCATTCCTTCCTATGACCTTTCTCCACAGCCAGCCAAGTAGAAGCAGCACTGGCAAGGTTTCACCACCTCCTTTGAAGAAGTACCTTCTTGCCGTACACAAACTGACAATCAATGGGGTGGCCCTACCAGGAATCTCTCTCCAGAGGAAAATTAATTGCTATTAAATTGAGAGGAAATTCTATGTTTCATACTTTCAGGACATGAAGTTTTGAAGAAATAAAAGCATTGCATGAGACCTGATATTTGGGCATCTGGGGACCCGCTAGTCTCTTATAGAGGTATGCATCATGCTCTGCCAAATCCAAGACACCATTAACAGTAAGATGTACCATTCATTCCTTATATAGCACTAAGAAAGAAAACAAAGCTGGCAATGTGGCTTAGTACTTATTGTAAGATGCAACACATTATCACAGATATGAAAAAAGAAAAAGCACTGATATGGTTTTGCTCTGTGTCCCCACCCAAATCCCATCTCAAATGGTAATCCCCACTTGTCAAGGGAGGGCCCTGATGGAAGGTGACTGGATCATAGGGGCTGTTTCCCCCATGCTGTTCTCATGATGGTGAGTGAATTTTCATGAGATCTGATGGTTTTATGAATGGCAGTTTCCCCTGCTTTCCCCCTCCTGCCACCTGATAAAGAAAGTACTTCCCCTTCACCTTCTGCCATAAGTTTCCTGAGGCCTCTCCAGCCATGCGAAACTGTGACTCAGTGAAACCCCCTTTCTTTATAAATTACGCAATCTCAGGTATTCTTTAGAGGAGTGTGAAAGCAGACTAATACAGGAAATTGGTACTGGTAGAGTGGGGTACTGTTATAAAGATAACCTGAAAATGTGGAAGCGACTCAGGATGAGGTCTAAGCTCGGATTTTTCTTATCTGGCCCAAATTCCTATCTAAGGGGTCTGGGGGAGTCATGGCCTACAAATCACAAATTCTCATCAGATGGGTTTTATTTAACCCTGTATATCGTGACTTACTTTCTAATCTGGCTCTGGCATAACAAGGAAGAAAATCAAAATGTTTTACCCCAAAACGTATTTCCTTGCCATACCTTGAAACTGCCCTGTGAAGTCTCTTGTGGGAAAAATCCACATTCTATAGAGAATCCCTTTTCCCTTTTGTTTTCTTTCCCTCCTTTCCAAATCCAACAGATAATCAACTAAGAGCCAGGCACCCTTTTAAGTCAAATAAGAAACATTTTACAACCTGCTCTCTCTGAAGTCTGCTGAGAGCTTCTTCTGCACAATAAAACTTGGTCTCCACAATCTTTTATCTTAAGCTGAACACTTCCTTTCTATTGATCTCAGGTCTTCAAATACACTCAACCAACTGTCAACCAGAAAATGTTTAAATTTACGTATAACCTGGAAGCCCCTGCTTTGAGTTGTCCTGCCTTTCTGAACCAAACCATTTATTTCTTGAATGTATGTGATTGATGTCTCATGCCTCCCTAAAATACGTAAAATCAAATTGTACCCCTACCACCTTGAACACATGTTCTCAGGACCTCCTGAGGGCTGTATCATGAGCCATGGTCACTCATATTTGACTCAGAATAAATCTCTTAAAATACTTTACAGAGTTTGACTCTTTTTGTCAACACAGGCAGAGACTCAAACAGTTTGGAGGGCTAAGAAGATGAAAGACAGAGATATGGGAAAGTTTGGAACTTCCTGGAGACCTGTTGAATGGCTTTGACCAAAATGCTGATAGTGATATGGACAATGAAGTCCAGGCTGAGGTGGTCTCAGATGGAAATGAGGAAAAGTGACTCTTGCTATGCTTTAGCAAAGAGACTGTAGGCATTTTTCCCCTACCCTAGAGATCTGTGGAACTTTGAACTTGAGATGATTCAGAGTATCTGGTAGAAGAAATTTCTAAGCCACAAAGCACTCATGGGATGACCTGGATTATTCTGAAAGCATTCAGCTTTATGCATTCACAAAGCCATGGTTTGAAACTGGAACTTGTGTTTAAAAGGGAAGCAGAACATAGAGATTTGGAAAATTTGCAGCCTCATCATGTGGTAGAAAAGAAAAAACCATTTTCTGAGGAGGAATTCAAGCCTGCTGCAGAAATTTGCATAAGTAAGGAGAAGCCAAATATTAATACTGGAGACGATGGGGGAAATGTCTCCAGGACATGTCAAAGGTCTTCCTGACGGTCCCTCTCATCACAAGCCCTGAGGCCTATGAGGGGAAAATGGCTTCAGGGGCAGGGCCCAGGGTCCCCATTGCTATGTGCGGCCTCAGGATTTGGCGCCCTGTGTTCCAGCCACTCCAGCTTCAGCCATGGTTAAGGGGTGAAGGTACAGCTTGGGCTGTTGCTTCAAAGGGTGCAAGCCCCAAGCTTTGGTTGCTTCCACATGGTATTGGGCCTGCAGGTATGCGAAAGACAAGACTTGAGCAGTTATAGTAGTGTGAAAATGGACTAATACAAGTATGGATATTAGCATTAATAAATATGATTTAAAAAAGAAAGCAAGAAGACCACCATCAATGAAAATAAAGCATCTTCTAAATTAGGCAGGCAAAAGTTGCAAGTACAGGGTATGATTCTGGCCATTAAGAACTTTAAATAATTAATAAGAACTATCAAACTAGGGGGCAATGAAAGGCTAAAATGAAATTCAAACTCCTGTCTGTTGGATAAATGTGAATTCTTCCAAAGAGAAGTGTAATAACTTTCATCAGACAAATTCTCACCAGAACAATTTCTTTGTGACCCTAAGAAGTTGAAAAATCACTCCTATAAACAGTCAGAGCAAATGATGTTGAAAGCATAACCATTTAAATCACAGGAAAACCAGATGTTTAATACCAAAGGCAAAAGAGGAATTAGCATACTTCTATAACAATGATAACATCAACAATGATGGCTGATATTTATTGAATGCTTCTTATATGCCTCACCACTGTTCTATGACTTCTCTGTATATTATCTCATCAATATGTTTAGGTTACAGTAGAAATTGTATTCCCAAATGGAAGTCATAGGAAGACTTCACTAAGTTATAACCACAAAAGTTTTCTTTCAGACCCTGGAACTCTTCATGCTCACTTTCTACCTTGGGGCCACCGTACACATGTTAGATATGAGTTCTAAATTTCTTTTCAAAGAATCAATATGTCAGTATGTTCAATTCTTTGCCTTCTACTTTTAAACTTAACTTACTCCTAAAGCAACCTTTTTTGATCACCTGCTCCACCCTGACTCATTTCAATCACCCGCTCCACCTTGACTTATTCCAATTACCTGCTACCTGCTCCACCCTAACTTATTCTCCACCCTGCATAACCATTTTTCCCGCCAAACCACTCACCCCATCACTCTCTTTAAATTGGCCAATCGGAATTAGTTTAGCCTGTGCATCTAACCCTAGCCAATAGGGGAATGACACAGCAGCAGGGGCCATGTGCTTCAGGGATAAGAACCCCTTCCCCTCCCTTGTCCAAGTGTGCACTCACCATTGCTCCATCTGTAAGGGCCCACTCTTCTATAGAAGTAACTTGCCTTGCTGAGAATTAAAAAGAAAATTTTATATTTGAGTGTTATTTCTTTTGCAGCACCAAAACTTTATAACAATTTGGGGGCTCGCCCATGATTACATTCCCCTCCGGGGGGGCGGTCTCTGGTTCTCTGTCATGAGGAGGTGCACCCCACCCCTTTGCAGCAGCCTCAGGAGTGAGAAATCAAGACTCACTCAGTGTAAGGAATAACCCAAGCTCTCAGCAATATGCAAAAAAAAAAAAAAAAAGGTAGCAACCTTAAAGGATCCTCACATACTATGGCAACAACTCTGTGCATAGACCAAAGAAGGAGAACCCATGGGAACCAGCAAAGTATTTCCTTGGTGGTCAGGACTAAGGGAAAAAACCACGGGGCGGTAAAGCATTCCTTGGTTAGGACATAAGGAGAGATAAACTGCAGGGTGGTAAAGCATTCCTTAGTTGGGACTAGGGAAAGAAAGCCATGGGGTCAGTGAAGTATTCCTTAGTTGGGATGTCTTGGAGGTTCAAAAGAGGTGAAAAATCCCTATGGTGGTGGGAAGGGGGCTGAACCTCAGAAAGAGGTGAGAAATCCCCATGAGGGAGGGTTAAACCTCAGAAAAAGGTGAGAAATCTCCATGAGGTGGGAGTTGAACCTCAGAAGGAGGTGAGAAATCCCCATGAGGGAGGGTTAAACCTCAGAAAAAGGTGAGAAATCCCCATGAGGGAGGGTTAAACCTCAGAAAGAGGTGAGAAATCCCCATGAGGTGGGAGTTGAACCTCAGAAGGAGGTGAGAAATCCCCATGAGGGAGGGTTGAACCTCACACAAACCTCCAGTAGTAAGAAAAATATTCAGAACCCCCTTTCCTTTCTTCTCAGGGGAAGAAAGAGTAGCTCCACTCCCACCGGTCCCTCTAGGGGAAGGGGAAGGAGAGGGGAGAACAGCAGAATAAGCAGCTGGCAGAGGTAGGGAAAGAACAGCAGAGAGGAAAGAGAGCGGGGAGGAAGAGAAAGAGAGGGGAGAGAGAGAGAGGTAAAGAGAGAAAGGAAGAGACAGAGAGTCAAAGAGAGAGAGAAAGAGAAGCAGAGAGAGAGAGAGGAAGAGACAGAGAGACAGAAAGAGAAAGACAGAAAGTCAAAGAGAGAGTGAGAAAAAGAGAGAGAGAGTAGTAAAGAGAAAACAGTGTACCCTATTCCTTTAAAAGCCAGGGTAAACTTAAAACCTGTAATTGATAACTGAAGATCTTTTCCATGACACTGTAACAGTAACCCACAGATGGCCCATATGCATTCAATTTGTAGCAGCAACTGCTTTGCTAGCAGAAGAAAGTAGAAAAATAACTTTTAGAGGCGGCCTCATTATAAGCACACCTCACCAATTCAGAACTATCCTAAGTCAAAGAAAAAAAAAAAAAAAGCAAAAAGATAGCTTACTAACTCAAAAATCTTAAAGTATGGGGCTATTCTGTTAGAAAAAGATGATTTAACATTAACCACTGATAATTCCCTTAACCCAGCAGGTTTCCTAATGGGGATCTAAATCTTAATTAATTACCATACAAAGGTCCAACCAGACCTAGAAGGAACTCCCTTCAGGACAGGACAATAGATGGTTCCTCCCGGGTGATTGAGGGAAAAAGACACAATGGGTATTCAGTAATTGATAGGGAAACTCTTGTAAAGGCAGAGTTAGGAAAATTGTCTAATAATTGGTCTGCCCAAATGTGGAAGCTGTTTGCACTCAGCTAAGCCTTAAAGTACTTACAGAACCAGGAAGGAACCATCTATAACAATTCTAAGTTAATTTGGACTAAACAAGGTCTTAATAATAGCAAAGGATCATTGAAATCCCAAACTTACAAGGTTTTCAACAAAAGTAAAGTTTGCTAAAAGTTAACAGTGTAACATGTATTATCCTAACTTCTAATCTGGTGGCCTTAGTTAGTCTAGCCCACAGACATGAAGGAAGTTCACTTTAGAAAAGAATGTTTATCATCTTTGGAAAAGAAAAATGAGGGTGCAGAGAATTTATGTAAAAAGAATGTTATATGGTAAATTCTTGTCCTAAAATAAATCAACTGGCTGTTTAAAAAAGGGATGTTTACAACAAGTCAAAAAGTTGAGGCATGTTAAAGAATTGTCCATGAAAGTAGTGAAGTAAAAAATGTTTTATAAAAGGGAATTTATGCAAGAAATGAATAATTTTAAAGTAATTAGACCTCCTGAATGTAAAACTATTGAAGAAACAGTTTATGTGTAAGGTGTATAAGGAAAGTAAAATATAATTTTGGTTAAGGATTATAAGGAGGCATAAGAATGTGGATTTTTACCTACATGAAAAGGTTTAAAAGTTTTTGGTTTTGAAGGTTTAAGCAAGTTTTAAAACATTAATTGTAAAGGAAATTCTGTGTGTAAACATATTGGCTAAAGTTAAAAGGGTATCATCCAGTTTTTCTGTGAACTGGACATTAAAATAAAAGCACAACAGGTTTTTCTTAAAGCACTAACCTGCTCTTCAATGAAAATTAGAAAAGGTTAAAAAGAGTCTATAAAAATCTTACCTTAAGGTCAGACATTAAAATTGGATAAATATGTCTACAAGGTTTTATTGAGTTTAACATTAATAACACACTAATATAAAGGTGAAATTTAGCTTATCTGGTATAAATACAGGAAGCATTGTCAAATATAAAATGGCGTTTGGTTTTCTTTGGTCTAAAAACTAATAAAAATAGGTGCTAAAGGAAATTTCTCAGTAAGGCACCAAGGACTATAAAGTACACTGCTGATGTCCCCACATTTTAAAAACTAAGATCATTTTCTTAGAAATTATATACTTGGTTTATCTTCCACTTTCCTTTCCCTCAAAACTGAAAGTCTTTTAGCACAAGTACCACCCCTAGAATTTCTGGTAAACCAGCACCAGCCCGAGGAGCACATTCTCATCAAAGGGTGGAAAGAAGGAAAATTCGAGCCAGCCTGGGAAGGACCCTACCTTATGCTGCTAACCACTGAGACTGCTCTTCATACAACGGAAAGGAGATGTACTCACCACACCCAAGTCAAGAAAGCGCCGCACCCTTCAGAGTCGTGGGCCATGGTCCCAGGGGAATACCCTACCAAATTAAAGCTAAGAAACATTTAACTCTCTTCCATCTATTCTATTATTCTTTCTTCTTTCCTTGCTTTATTGCTGACCACCTAGTTATAACATAACCAAGTCAATTTTGCCTCAAACTACTGCATTTGATGTTTGCCTTGTTATACTCTGTGGGGACTTAACAAGTCAAAGACAGCTCTCTACTTCAGAAAAGTACCCTCTGTCCCTCCAACCTCTCCTCAGACTGGGACTTAGGAAATTGGGACTATTTAATCTAGGAGATTTCGACGAAGTCCCCAGTGTCAACGAGGAGTGTTGCCCCTCAGTGTAGAGCTTTTATGCCATAGTTGGTCCAACATTCTGTGGACCACTAAGGAGCAAGGATGGACTGCCCCAACTGGTTTTTGCAATTTCCTAAAACCACACATTCATTTTACTAGAAGATCGTAGAAGTTAAAGACTGAAAACAAACTTTGGCAATTAAGACAGGACACCAAGTTGCAAGTGCCTGGTTGGAATGGATCAAATATTCCACCTGCATGTTAAATAAAAGCAATTGTTATGCTTGTGCATATGGCAGGCCAGAGGCACAAACTGTCCCCTTTCCACTAAGCTGGTCCTCCAGTTGACCAGGTGTGGGATGCACGGTAGCTCTTTTCCAAGATTCTACAGCCTAGAGTAACAAGTCATGCCAAGCTCTCTCTCTGCTATATCCCAAAGTCCGGCACCCTGTGGGTCAGCCCCTGAGGGCCATCCAGCTTCCATCTCCCAACACCAAGTTCACTTCACGTCTCTCATGACAGGTAGGAAACTTAACATCCCTTGGAGATCTGAAGGGATGCAGTGAACTTAACGATTTTCAAGAGCTTATCAATCAGTCAGCCCTTGTTCATTCCGGAGTGGATGTGTGGTAGTATTGTGGTGGACCTTTACTGGACACTCTGCCAAATAACTGTAGTGGCACTTTTGCTTTAGTCCAATTGGCTATCCCTTTCATCTTGGCATTTCATCAACCAGAGGAAGGAAAAATAAGACATTGTAAAGCAAGAGAAGCTACTTATGGGTCTTTTGACTTTCATGTCTATTTAGATACAATTAGAGTACCTTGGGGAACACCAGATCAATTTAAAGCTCAAAATCAAATAGCTGCATGATTTGAGTCAATATTTTGGTGGGTGACAATAAAAATGTAGATTGGATAAACTACATCTACTACAATAAACAGTGATTTATTGACTACACTAGAGATACTGTTAAAGGAATAGTTGAGCAATTAGGGGCTACTAGTCAGATGGCGTGAGAAAACAGGATAACCTTAGACATGATACAGCAGAAAGAAGGGGAGTTTGCATCATGATTAAAATTCAATGTTATACTTTCATCCCAAACAATACTGCCCCTGATGGAAGTATAACAAAGGCATTGCAAGGTCTGACTGCTCTGTCCAGTGAGTTAGCCAACAACTCAGGGGTAAATGGCCCCTTTACAGGATGGATAGAAAAGTGGTTCAGTAAATGGAAAGGAATAATAGCCTCAATTCTTACTTCCCTCGCAGCCATAATGGGTGTACTTATTCTTGGCAGGTCCTGTGTCATACCATGCATTTGTGCATTGGTGCAGAAGCTCATAAAAACAGCACTTACTAAAACCTCCCTTGACTATCCTGCACCTTATCCAGAGAAGCTTTTTCTTTTGGAAAATCAATCAAAACAACTAAGCCAAGACATGTTAAAAAAAAGTTTGAAAGAAAGAGCTGTGAGAAAATGCAAGAGGATGGGTTGTTAGATATGAGTTCTAAATTTCTTTTCAAAGAATCAATAAGTCAGTATGTTTAATTCTTTGCCTTCTACTTTTAAACTTAACTTCCTCCTTAAGCAACCCTTTTCAATTACCTGCTCCACTCTGATTCATTTCAATCACCTGCTCCACCCTGACTCATTCCAATTACCTGCTACTTGCTCTACCCTAACTTATTCTCCACCCTGCATAACCATTTTTTCCACCAAACCACTCACCCCATCACTCTCTTTAAATTGGCCAATCGGAATTAGTTTAGCCTGTGCATCTAACCATAGCCAATAGGAGAATGACACAGCAGCAGGGGCCAGGTATGTCAGGGATAAGAACCCCTTGCCCTCCCTTGTCCAAGTGTGTGCTCACCATTGCTCCATCTGTAAGGGCTCACTCTTCTATAGAAGTAACTTGCCTTGCTGAGAATTAAAAATAAAATTTTATACTCTAGTGCTATTTCTTTTGCGGCACCAAAACCGTACTTATAACACAAACTATTCCGTTTGGCTAGAATGCTCTTCCAAACTCTACCTGCAGACTTTCCATTTTTCAAATCTCAGCCCTTTCTCAAAGTAGCATTTCTAAATTACTTAAAGTGGGTCTCATGGACACCTTTTCCTTTCCTTCATAACATTTGTCCCAACCCAAGCATATGTTTATTTGTATGTTTGCTTAAAATGACAAGCATTAACATTTATTTCCATTTACAGTGTGAAGACAATATTCCAAGTGCTTGGAGTCTAGCATCTCATTTTAGCCTCACAACACAAAATGAGATATACAACCATTTTATATGCATGGAATCAGAGGCACTAGATTATGCAGTTTTAAGAAGGTGATTCAGCTAGTAAGTGGAGATGCTGGGATTTGAACAGCCTGACTCCACAGGTGTAACAACTTGATTAGTGTCTATATCATTAGATGTAGAGATCTCATGAGAGCAGAGAAGATGTCTTGTTTCTGTATAGTAATATTCTAGGCCCCTAACACAAAATCTGGCACATGTTCATAGTAGACTTATCAAATACATTTGTTTAATAAATGAGCATAAAGATGAATTAATAATAAAGGGAAATGTTGCAGGAATTAAATAATTCAGAAAAGTTTAAAGGAAAGAGTTTGACATTGAGAGTAAGTATCCATTTTTTCCCTATAAACTAAAACTGTCACTGTTCATTTGTAATGATGGCCACTTTGATTTAACTCACAGAACACCAATTTTCTTTGCCAGTGTAGAGGCACCAGACTAGATGAAATGTGAAATCCTTAGGGTGTGTGAATCTGATATACCTGCCTATAAATGCCTCACCCCGCCTAGCCCAGTCACATAGATCCTTGCTGGATTGGCTGCTTGAGGAAGAAAGTTGCAATGTGGTCTTTAAATATTTATCCCATAGAATTCAGGGCCACAAGAGGCCTCAGGAATGCTTATCAAAATTTTCCATGGGATCCCCTAAGATGCTTCTCTACCAAGATGGCAATGGGATGCAAAGCAGTTCTTTAGGCTATGGGTGAAAAAATTCCTGTAGGATATAATAAATTCCTCTTCAAAGGTTTTAGCCTGTAAATTGTTAAGTACATTGAGTTCTGAGATCCTCTCCAAGGAACCAATGTATCAGTGTTCAGCTCCTCTGTTCTTTGCTCTTCATTTTAAAGTTTAACTTCCTTGTTCTTTACATCTCCTTGCCCCTAGTTTCAGTAAACAACCCCCTCCTAGCCTCTATCACTTGCTCTGACCTTAGTCACCCTTGGTCACCTACTCTGTTCTTAGTCATCCTGAGTCACCTGTTCTGTAACCATCCTTCCTGCCAAACTACTCACCCTGCCACTCTGGCTCATACTCCTGCTCTCTTTATAATAGGCACTCAGAATTAGCTTAGACTGTGTGGTACAAATCTAGCCAATAGGGGAACAACACAGCAGTAGGGGATACCTGTGTCAGGGATAAGAACACCTTCCCCTCCCTTGTTTAGGTGTGCTCTTGCCATTGCTCCATCTGTGAGACGTACCCTTCTATAGAGGTAAAATTACTTTGCTGAGAAAATTCATGCTGGAGTGCTATTTCTTTTGCGGCACTGAAAATTTATTTCCAGCAAATTTGGGGGCTCATCTAGGATACACATTCTCCTCTGGGAAAGGGTCTTTGGTCCTCTACCATGAGGAGGTATGCACCACTGCCTGGTTGTGGCAGCCTCAGGGGTAAGGAATCAAGACCCACCTGGTGTGATGGGTGTGATGAATAAACCTGGACTCTCAGCAATGCAGAAAGAAACAGGCTGGCAGCTTGGGGAAAGGATTCTCACATACCATGGTAAACAGGTAACTCTGTGCACAGACCAAGGTAAGAAATATTGCAAAAGTGGCAAAGTATATTCTCCGTGCTCAGGGCCAAGGTAAGAAAAGTCAAAGGGGGCGGTGAAGTATTCCTTGGTCAGGGTATCCTGGAGGTTAAAAAAGAGGTGAGAAATCTCCACTGGGGGGCATTGAGCCTCACCCCGAAAGGGAAGAAATTTTCAATAGGAGAAATTGAGCCTCACCCCAAAAGGTGAGAAATTTCTAGTAAGGGAAATTGAGCCTCACCCCAAAACCATCAAGATGTGAAATACCCCAAGTAAGGTAAGAGATAAAAAGGATAAAGCTAGCAATAATAATATTCCCCCTAATAATCCCCTAGGCCTAATGTTAAAATATTAGAAGGATAAAACCAAAAACAAGAAAAAGCAGCTGCTGTTTCATAATATTCTCCTATCCCTGTTGTCCCCCTCCTTATAACCCTGCCTCCTGGGAATCATCCCAAAAGTCCACTTACTACCAGCCTAACTACTCTTTCCTAAAAGGACTTCGATGTGAGATAGGGCAATGAAAAAGGGATATTTAGAACTTCCCTTTCCCCTCTTCTTAGGAGAAGAAAGAGGCATAATCTATAGAGCTGCTAAGGGAGCCTAGGTACATGAACACCCTCCTGGACAAAATGTTCCTACAGCAGATCAAAAATTTCCCACCCAAGAGCCCTGGTGGGACAATAACAGCACAGCCAACTGAGAAAATACGTAAGACCTTAGGGAACTGATAATAAAGGGCACTAAAGAATCAATACCCTGAACCCAGAATCTTCCCAAAACATTTGATATACAGCAAGGGGAAGATGAAGGGCCCATAGAATTTTTAGACAAATTAAAGGAACAAATGAGAAAATATGCTGCTCTAGGTCTTGAGGATCCTCTTGGGCAGGGAATGTTAAGACTTCATTTTATCACTTACAGTTGGCCAGATATTAACAAGAAATTACAAAAGATAGAGGACTAGAAAGATAAACATATAGAAGAGCTTCTAAGAGAACTCCAAAAAGTATATGTAAGAAGAAATAAAGAAAAACAAAAACAGAAGGCAAAAATTCTGCTGTTGACCATATAACAAAGTACCCAGGAGGCCAGAACCTATAAAGAACCTAGACCTCCACTCTCCAGGCAACATAAAGGGTACAAAAGAGTAAAGCCAGGAGACACAAAGATAGGGAAAAAAAATCTTAGAGAGAAAAAGACTGACAGAATGAACAGAGGGAGTCCAGAAGAGAGACAGAGAGTC
This sequence comes from Colobus angolensis palliatus, assembly GCF_000951035.1. Classification (NCBI taxonomy): domain Eukaryota; kingdom Metazoa; phylum Chordata; class Mammalia; order Primates; family Cercopithecidae; genus Colobus; species Colobus angolensis. Next base: position 9,040,626 of record NW_012114711.1, on the reverse strand, counting down.
AAAGAGAGAGAGAGAGAGAGAGACAGAGAGACAGAGAGGAAGAGAGAGAGACAGAAAGAGACAGAGAGGCAGAGACAGAGAGAGAAGACAGAGAAGGAGAGGCAAAAGGAGAGAAAGAGGACAAAACATAAGTTTCAAATTAAAAATAGATCTCTTCAAAAGAGAATGTCCAAATGGGAAAAAGAACAAAAGTCAAATATAAAAGCAAATCAGCTAATATTAAATGTCTGTTAATTCCTGAAGCAGGGACAAATCTATCAGGAAGAGAATTAATGCTAGAATTAGGCTTAGGCCTACAAATCAATCATGGAAAATTCCTCCCCTCCCTAAACTTGCTCACCACCACAGACGAAGAACACGTTTATCCTGAGGTATGGTCAATAGATGGGAATCGAGGAAAGTTAGATTCCTCTGATTCATGTTAAATTAAAAACCCCTGGGGAAGTAGTAAAGCAAAAGCAGTGTACCCTATTCCTTTAAAATCCAGGGTAAATTTAAAACATATAATTGATAATTGAAGGTCTTCTCTATGATGGGCTTCTTAAACCCTGTATGTCTCCCTGTAACACTCCAGTACTGCCTGTAAAGAAGCCAGATGGGTCATACCGGTTAGTATAAGACCTTAGAACTATTAATCAAATAGTTCAAACTACATACCCTGTGTTCCCAATCCTTATACTATTATCAGTAGGATCCCAAACAGTCACCAGTGGTTTACAGTAACAGATTTAAAAGACGCCTTCTGGGTTGGTCCATTAGCAGAGGACAGCCAGGAACCTATTTGCCTTTGAGCGAGAAGACCCTCACACTGGTCAAAAATAGCAATACCGATAGACAGTCTTATCCCAAGGGTTTATGGAGTCTCCAAATTTATTTAGTCAAACATTAGAACAAGTCATTTAATTAACAAAGGTAAACAGAAAATTGGGCTTGAATGGATTGAAGGCATCATATCCTTGCCTCTGCTGGAGACTAAACAAGAACTTAGAAAATGTTAGGATTAGTCAGGTACTGTCATCTATGGATAGACTCTTATGCCTTAAAAACCCAACCGTTATAAAAACCTCATTTGGCAATTACCAGAAAGCCAATAGGTGGCGCGGTGGCTCAAGCCTGTAATCCCAGCACTTTGGGAGGCCGAGACGGGCGGATCACGAGGTCAGGAGATCGAGACCATCCTGGCTAACACGGTGAAACCCCGTCTCTACTAAAAATACAAAAACTAGCCGGGCGAGGTGGCGGGCGCCTGTAGTCCCAGCTACTCAGGAGGCTGAGGCAGGAGAATGGCCTAAACCCGGGAGGCGGAGCTTGCAGTGAGCTGAGATCCAGCCACTGCACTCAAGTCCGGGCGACAGAGCGAGACTCCGCCTCAAAAAAAAAAAAAAAAAAAAATCTATTAGTAACTGCCCTTGTCCTTGCTTTATCCTCCTTACACAGCCATTGCATCTTTTTGTCACTGTAAACAAGGGCGTAGCCTTGGAAGTATTTACCCAAAAGCACGGAGGCCACTGACAACCCGTAGCCTTCCTATCAAAAATCCTTAACCCAGTAACCCACGGAAGGCCCAAATGCATTCAGTCTGTAGTGGCAACTGCTTTGCTAACAGAAGAAAGTAGAAAAATCACTTTTGGAGGAAACCTCATTGTGAGCACACCTCACCAGGTCAGAACTATCCTAAGTCAGAAAGCAGAAAGGTGGCTTACTGACTCAAGAATCTTAAAGCATGAGGCTATTCTGTCAGAAGAAGATGATTTAATATTAACCACTGATAATTTGCTTAACCCAGCAGGTTTCCTAACAGGGGATCTAAATAGAAAGAGAGAGCGCCAATGTTTAGGTTTAATTAATTACCATACAAAGGTCCGACCAGACATAGGAGAAACTCCCTTCAGGACCGGATGACACTTTATAGATGGTTCCTCCCAGGTAATAGAGGGAAAAAGACACAATGGGTCTTCAGTAATTGATAGAGAAACTCTTGTAGAAATAGAGTTAGGAAAATTGCCTAATAATTGGTCTGTTCAAACGTGTGAGCTGTTTGCACTCAACCAAGCCTTAAAGTACTTACAGAATCAGGAAGGAACCATCTATACTGATTCTAAGTACGCCTTTGGAGTGGCTCATACATTTGGAAAAATTTGGACTGAATGAGGTCTTATTAATAGCAAATGCCAAGACCTGGTCCACAAGGAATTAATCACCCAAGTATTAAATAACCTTTAGTTGCCAAAAGAAATAGCTATTGACCATGTCCCCAGACACCTTTCTTTTTAAAGTCAAGTAAATAACCTAGCAGATCAGATAGGCAAACAGACTACCATTTCTTAGCTGTACAACTGGCGTGCTTTGCAGCTAAGTAAAACCTAGGACACATGGAGTTAAATGCTAGAATAAGCCAGACCTTATCTTCACTTATCTCTAGGTCTTAGCCTCTACACCTGGCACATAATTAAAATCCCAATCTTATAAGGTTTTCAACCAAAGTAAAATTTGCTAAAAGTTAACAGTGTAACATGTATTATCCTCACGTCTAATCTTGTGGCCTTAGGCAGTCTAGTCCACAGACATGAAAGAAGTTCTCTTTGGAAAAGAACGGTTATCATCTTTGACATTAAAAAGAGGATAATTTATGTAAAAAGAATCTTATATGGTAAATTCTTGCTCTAAAGTAAATTAACTGGTTGTTTAAAGAAAGAGATGTTTACAACAAGTCAGAAAGTTAAGGCATGTCTAAGATTGTCTGGGAAAGTCATGAACAATGTTACAAAAGGAAGTTTGTGCAAGAAATGTTGTATAATTTAAAAGTAATTAGGCCTCCTGAATGTAAAACTATCGAAGAAACAGTTTATGTGCAAGGTGTGTAAGGAAAGTAAAATATACTTTTGGTAAAAAGATTATAAGGAGGCATAAAAATGTGGTTTTTACCTATATTAAAAGGTTAAAAAATTATTTTGAAGATTTAAGCAAGTTTTGAAATGTTAATTGTAAATTTCTGTGTGTAAACATATTGGCTAAAGTTAAAGGGATATAATCCAGTTTTTCTGTGAACTGGACATTAAAATAAAAGCACAACAGTTTTTTCTTAAAGCACTGACCTGCTCTTTAACAAAAATTACAAAGTGTTATGAAGAGTCTATAAAAGTCTTACCTTAAGATTAGGCATTAAAATTGGATACATATATCTACAAGGTTTTATTAAAATTGAGTTTAACATTAATAACACGAATACAAAGCTGAAATTTAGGTTATCTGGTATAAAATCATACAGGAAGTATTGTCAAATATAAAATGGTGTTTGGCTTTCTTTGATCTAAAAACTAATAAAAATAGGTGCTAAAGAGAATTCACAAGGAAAATGGATATTACCAGACCAGAGAGAAGTGTTATCCAAACCCCTCATGAGAAAAATCTTGTTCCAGCTGCATCAAGGGACCCATTGGGAGCTCCAAGCCACGTGTGATTCAGTCCTCAGAGTTTATGAGTGCACAGAAATTTATACCCTGGCCGAACAGTTACAGACAGTTGCTTAGTATATAAGAAAATGAATAAACAAACTATAAACAGATCACCCCTTGGGGGAAGGAGTCCAGGCTTAAGGCCATTCCAAAGTAGCCAGATTGATTACATAGACATACCTCCAACTGGTCGTCTAAAGTATTTATTGTAATAGTAGCTCACCTTACTCAGCTAATAATATAGTCAAGCATTATTTGAAAATACTATACCCAAGTTTAGATTAATAGAAAACATTGATTCAGATAATAGGACTCATTTCACTGCAAATGTCATTAAGAAATTAGCCCAGGTACTGGATATAACATGGGAATATCATACTCCCTGCCACCCACCCTCTTCAGGAAGAGTGAAAAGAATTAACCAAACTATAAAAAAGCCACATAACCAAATTAGTCTTAGAGATTTGGTTGCCATGTACTATGCCATGCCATTCTGTTGAGAATCTGAACAGCAACTTGAAGAGATGTTGGTTTATCCCCTTATGAAGTGTTGTATAGGTTGCCCTGTTTGCATTCCACTGATTACATTCCCATGTTAAAAAAAAAAAAAAAAAGATCAGTTTCTCAGAAATTATATACTTGGTTTATCTCCCACTTTCTCCTCCTTCAGAACTAAAGGTCTTTTAGCACAGGCGCCACCCCTAGAGTTTCCAGTACACCAACATCAGCCTGAGGACCACATCCTCGTCAAAAGTTGGAGGGAAGGAAAACTTGAACTGGCTTGGGAAGAACCCTCCCTAGTGCTTCTAACCACTGAGACCGCAGTTCAAACAGCAGAAAGAGGATGGACTCATCACACCTGGGTCAAAAGAGCACCACCCCCTCCAGAATCATGGGCAGCTATTCCAGGGCCAACTCCAACCAAGCTAAAGCTTGGTTTGATCCTCTTACATTGCATCTCTTTCTTTTCCCCTTCTATTACTAGATCTCTTGCTAGTAATGTAACTAGGTCAAGTTCACCCCAAACTATTACTTTTGATCCTTGCCTTGTGATGCCCTGTGGAGATTTGCCAAACCAGAGGTAACTCTCCACTTCAGAAAAGTATCTTTATCCTTCCTAGCTCTCCTCAGACTGGAAATCTCTTAACTGGGATAAGTTAGTTTGGGAAGAATTTGACGAAGATTCCAGTATGAACTGGAAATCTTGTCCTCCTAGAGCAGAGCTTCTCTGCTGAAGTTGGTCCAATGCTCTGTAAAATACTAAAGAGCAAGGATGGACTGCCCCAACTAGTACTTGCAGTTTCTTAAAACCATATATTCATTTTACTAAAGGAGTTACCCCTCCCCATTGTCAGCTGAACCAATGTAATCCAGCACAGATGACCATCTCTGCTCCCCAGAGTTCTTAACCTTCATTAAGCTGTTTCTGTGGTATAGGAGCAGAAGTCTCAGGGAAGAACCCCATAGGATCCTTTGCAATGCGCTTCATTGCCTTCTCACCCCCTGCTTCTCACTCGCTTCTCCCTCTCTTTAGTTCTCCAGTAACCAAACCTTCTCTCGTTGTATACCCAATGATAAAACCAAAGTAGTTGTAGAGGTTAAAGATTCAAAACAAATGACAGCAACTGAAACAGGGTATCAGGACACAAAAGCTCGGCTGGAATGGATTAAACATTCTGTTTGCACACCAAACAAAAGCGCCTGTTATACTTGTGTGACATGTAGGCCAGAGACCCAAATTGTTCCCTTTCCACTTGGGTGGTCCTCTCACGGACTGGGCATAAGCTGTATGGTAGCTCTCTTCCAGAATGGCATAGCCTGGGGTGATGAGTCATGCAAGACTTTCACTGCTGTTCCCTGAGGTCAAGAGCCCTGCAGGTCAGTCCTGAGGGCCATCCAGCCTCCAGGCCCTGATGTTAACTTCACCTCGTGCCTTTCACAGCAGGGGGAAAAGTTAGCATTCCTTGGAGACTTACAGGGTGCAGTGAAACCAAGCCTTTTCAAGAGCTTACCAATCAGTCTGCCCTTGTTCATCCTGGAGCAGATGTGTGGTGATATTGCTGGGGACTATTGCTGGGTACTCTGCCAAGTAATTAGAGCAGCACTCGTGCCCTAGTGCAATTGTCCATCCCTTTCACCTTAGCATTCTGTCAGTATGATAAAAAGAAAATTGGAAAAGAAGAAGTGCCTCACATGGGTCCTTTGAACCCCATGTTTATATAAACACTATTGGAGTTCCATAAGGAGAACCAGACGAATTTAAAGCCCCAGATCAAATAGCTGCAGGATTTAAGTCAATATTTTCGTGAGTGACAATGAAAATGTAGATTGGATAAATTACATCTATTATGATCACCAGTGGTTTATTAATTATACCAGGGATGCTGTCAAAGGGATAACAGAACAATTGGGGCTCACTAGCCAGATGGCCTGGAAAAACAAAATGGCCCTAGATATGATATTAGCTGCAAAAGGCAGTGTTTGTGTTATGATTAAAACTGAGTGTTGTACCTTTATGCCAAACAACAGTGCCCCCACTGGAAGCCTAATAAGAGCCTTACAAAGACTTACTGCTTTATCCAATAAACTAACTAAACTTCTAGAGTAGATAACCCTTTCTCAGAGTGGCTAGAAAGATGGTTTGGTAAATGGAAAGAAATCATAGGCTTGATTCTTACTTCTCTTGCAGCCGTAGTAGGTGTACTCGTTCTTGTTGGGTGTTGAGTCATACCGTGCATCTGTGGGCTAGTACAAAGACTTATAGAAGCAATACTTACAAAAACTTCCCTTAGCTCTCCTCCACCTTATTCAGATCAGTTTTTTCTTTTATAGGATTAGGTCAAGCAGCAAAGCCAAGACCCGTTAGAAAAGTTTGAAGAGAAAGTACTATGAAAATTGAAAGGGGGGAAATTGTAGGATAATAATAATAAATTCCTCTTCAAAGGTTTTAGCCTGTAAATTCTTAAGTATAATGAGCTCTGAGGTCTTCTCCAAAGAACCAGCACATCAGTATGTTCAGCCCCTCCCTTCTTTGTTCTTCATTTTAAAGTTTAACTTCCTCATTCTTTATGTCTCCTTGCCCCTAGTTTCAGTAAACAACCCCCTCCTAGCCTCTTATCACCTGCTCTGACCTTAGTCACCCTTGGTCACCTGCTCTGACCTTAGCCACCCTTGGTCAACTACTCTGTTCTTAGTCACCCTGAGTCACCTGTTCTGTAACCATTATTCCCACCAAACTACTCACCCCGCCACTGTGGTTCGTACCCCTGCTGTCTTTAAAATAGTCAATCAGAATGAGCTTAGACTGTGCGGTCCAACCATAGCCAATAGGGGAATGACACAGCAGTAGGGGCTACCTGCATCAGGGATAAGAACCCCTTTCCCTCCCTTGTTCAGGTGTGCTCTCACCATTGCTCCATCCATGAGATACACCCTTCTATAGAAGTAAAATTGGCTTGCTAAGAAAATTCATGTTCTAGTGCTATCTTTTGTGGGACCGAAAATTTATTTCTGACATTCCTAACAGTGCAAACACTTGGAATAAGTAGCTCCTTTCTCCCTTCCCCTTTTCCAGTGGCTGTAACACCTCCAATATGAACTTGGAGATTGGCATATATCATCCTTCCATTTTAACCCAGCCAAGGACTCTTTAGAAACCATCAGGGGGGGCGGAGCAAGATGGCCGAATAGGAACAGCGGCAGTCTCCAACTCCCAGC